>NC_046288.1:54986626-55289656 GCF_004115265.2 Rhinolophus ferrumequinum
TAAAACTGCAACATGCACTCATATACACATGGCTCCAATAGTTATATCACTCGAGAAATTTTTACTTTAGAGTTATATTACTAAGCTACTACAGAAGTACTATTGTGAAAATCCTTCCTGGAAAATTTTTGCTATACTGTAGCCTATGTCAAGATGTGAAATAGTCGCTAAGGAACTCAGGCCATATTTAGTGTGAACTGGTGATTGGTGATTACGGCAAAAACTGATAAATTGTTAATCAAACTCATTTTCCTTTCTTCCTGATACATAGTGGCATTTCCTGATCTCCTTTGCTGTTAGGTGCGGTCATGTGATTAGGCTCTGGCCTATGGAAAGTGGATGGCCTATAAAAATCTCCTGCATAATTCTCTGTCTCTCAGTTTTACCATCTATACTCCAGTTGAAAATGTTGAGGTCAATTTTGGAATCTATATTGAAAATGATAAAGGTTCCTGAAGTTTCTGTACCTATTTGATTGCCCTCTTCACTTCTATATCACCCCTCACCATCAATTGGATTTTAGAGGAGCAAAAATCAAATTTCTATTGTGTTCACTTACTGAGTTATCAGGGCTTACTTATTACAGCAGCCCATCGTAACTAATACAGTGGCAGAAATTTAAAAGACCTACATGTTGACTGCCACCCACCTTCTTTCTCTGCTAATATTGCTTTTATGTGCATGACTATTTCATTGTTTTGAGAGTTACTACTAATAGAAATTTTAATAAAATTTACCTCTTTCACAAGGATGTTATAGGGATTATTACAACATTTTCATAAATCTTGCAGGGGTCCTTGGAGCAAAGGCTCCATATAAAGCAAAATAATGATGCAATTTTTTTATACACTATAATTTTGCTCAATAATACTGCATAATATAAATACAAAACAATTTGGAAAAAAACAATTGTTTCTCTGAAGTAAACACTGTTTGCGAATATATCAGAATAATTTCATGGAACAAATTAAGAAAGCACTTGGTACAATCTATTCATTTTGTTCTCTTTCATTTTCATAGTTATAAAGCTAAAATTCTTAGAAAAGATGAATGATTATCTGTAGTAACAAAGAAAACTAATCCTTTTCTTTGTTTAATCCAACAGCTTCATATAAAAGCAGCAGAGAATTTCTGGGTCTGAATTGCACTTCTGCCTATCCTTAAAAGTAGATAACTTCCTGCTCTGACCCTCTCTTCTAGGTCCAAAATTGCTTCCCATTACTGGAATGTATTCTCCAAGGGTCAGTAAACTCCCATACTCAGGATTTCCATTTTCACCATAATGCCATGGCCACCCTCATGATGTGTATCATGGCAAGGTCTCTCTACTGAACATCTCTGAAAAGTACAAACATATTGTCTACACAATCGGAGCACTTTCATGCTTTTAGGTCTTTGTTCCTGCTGGCCTCTATTTGTAAAGCATTTATCCTTGTCTGTGAATAAAATGTTCCTCTCGAGAAACCACTCCTATACACTATAAAACCTGTCTCAGGTGGATTGCATTTCTCTTTCTGCTCTATCCAGAGAGCCTCCAGTCACACAGTGCGGTGACTTCCCACTTAGGTAACTAGAAGAACTCCAAGGTTGGGTGTGAACACAAAGTTCATATAAATAGCACCCAGTCCGAGACATTATGGGTGGCCACACTGGGTGTCATTGCATACATTCAGTGGACATTATCTTATAGATTATGATGTAGACTAGAATAGTGTAGTGTACAATTGTATATAAATGGCCCTACCCAGTACAATATTCTTAATTCTGTCATTTTCTGAGTTCCAATGCCCTTCACCCAATCTATGGCTATAACTGGAACATTTTTCTCTGTCATCCAGAAGTAACAAACCTCTGAAAATATCTCCAATAATCCACTCTTTGAATATAATTCTCATGGGTTCTATTTCCTCTAGTTTTCTTATTCCTCTATTCCCAATAAATCTGTTCTTTCTTCTTTCGAGACTTCTATCTATTCCCTTGTTCCCTTTACTTTTATCCCTTTTTATTAGCTCCTTTCCTGGCCTCTCTTTTTTTCCTACTCAGTCTAGATTCCTTAGTGAATCACCTTAGGAACGTTGTCACAGATAATCCCCACTATTTTCCTACTTCTAAATCTTTTCACATCATGGACTCTACAACTCTCTAAACTTGGATCAAGTCTCTCCTGCAATAGCTAATTTGGTTCAGTTCTACTCAATACACATTTTACTGAATGCCCACCATAAACTATTTTTATTGTTCCTAGATGAGTGCCAGAAGCAAAATAAACACAGGTCCCTCATTGAAACAACAGAAAAGTGAGCTATAAATTCCTCAAAGATGGTAAGTGCATGTAGGCAAAATCCAACAGCCATGCAGATTGGTGTCACTACATATATATGGGCTCCAGACTCCTATAAGCTGTCAGTAAATTCAGCAATCTTTTTCTTGCTCTTGGGTAACTCTTGTCCCACTACCCTCAGCGTAATTCCAAACCAATGCACTCTCCTCAAAATTAACCCCAGCCAGACCTCTTCGCATCAGGCATCACTGCTTCCTACTTCACAGAAAAAACAGAGGTAGTCGTCACCCATCAATTCCCTCAGTTCAGCACCTTATCTATTTTTGTGCCATGCTGTCTTATTTTCAGTTTCAGAGAGAGCCTTGTCCTTCCTAACCTCTTGAATCATGCTTTGCTCTCAAGCTCTCCCCTCTCCCTCAGAGACCTGCTTCATTAACCATCATCTCCGTTTATTATACCACAATCTGTACTTCACTATTCTTCCTTTCTGCTAAAAACCTAGCCAAGTAGTACCATTTTATAAAAAAGAAAAAAAAAAAAAAACCTCTAAATCCTTTGTCTGCCTTTAATACACCCTATTTCCCATCATCCTTTCTAAATCAATTGCCTTTAAAAGAAAAAAAAAAAAAGGCTCTGCTTTGTGGCTGACTTCTCTTCTTAAGCCACGGTAACCAGTCACATACAAACTTCAGTCCTGGACTGTTTGTTGTCAACTCCACACCATTCCCACTCCTATTGGACCTGGAAACTCACTTCCCAGTACCCCTTCCTCTACATGGTTCCAGGTTAAAATTTACCAGTGTGAGAAATCCAGGTGAGAATCAGCTGGGATAAAGCACAGCTGCTATTATCTGGAAGCAATTGACATATGAGAGAGATGTAAAGACCTGAGAGCATCACCATGGCATTTGGGGAAGCTCTCATGACCTATCTGCTTACCCCCACAAACTGAGACAGTTTCTGGGGACATACGAAACACGTAATAGCTTCTCGTAAGCTTTTGAAGAAGACTTACTATAATGTTTCAGACTGAGATTTTGTGTCAGTTTCTCTGACTTTTAGGCAACATCTCCCCTTATCCTCAGTGGCAGCTTCCCTGAACTTCACTCTTCAATTTTTCCAGGTTCTATAAACCCTTAATCCTATATTAAACCCTTTATGCACAGAATAAATAAAATGGCATATATTAACTGAAAGAATGCTGACAAATACACCCAAACACCCTCCCCCAAATTTACTCTAGCAAATATTACCAATAATCTCCAAATTTTCCAAACCCAGCATATTTCCATATTTATTTGATGTCTGAAACTTTTGCCAATGTGACAACTGCTTTCTTGAAACTTACTGTCCTTATGGAACTTAGAGACTAGTAGAAGAGATATGTACAGATATAATAATATGTATAATAAGGTGTGCTGTGAAAAGCAACTCACCGCGATGAATATAAAGAAGAAAGAGACACTGGATCTGTCTTGGAAAATTATTATGATGGATTCCTTCTGAAATCCCAACTATACCGAACTCTTCTGGGACCTCCAGAAGCAGTAGATGGGGTATCTTGGGGCGTATTAACATATATAATGACTTTAATTCCTTTATCCTTTTTCTTTTTAACCTCTAGTCTGTAACTCAACTATAGCTGCTCTTGATGTTCTATCTTGCACATTTTTATGTTTCTGACTAAGGCCATAAGTAAAGAACAAAGGAAAAAATGAGCAAAAAAGAAAGATTTTATGTGAGTAAAGAACATCCATTTACAAAACTCTTTTCCAGAGTTCATATTTATTCAAATATAATAAGTTTAGATTTAGTCAAAAGTTTAGATTTATTCAAATAAATATCTGATCTAAGCCCAAAAGAGAAGATCTTGAATTGTCCACCGTTAGAGTGTTTTAAGAGAGTAACATCAGTTGTGTACAAATATGCAAAAAAGACATTAACTTAAAGGAAAAGCAAGTAAGTAAAAAATTTATATACATGCAAAACACCACCTTATTAGATTACATACTTTAAGAAATCAAAGGCAAGAACCTCAACTATTTCATAATGTTAATAGATATAATAAGAATAATCAAGTCAGTGTGTGAGATTTACTCTTCTGAAATATTTTGACTACAATGATATTCCACAAGCTGTCAGCATGGGTAGAAAATTTTCATAATTTTATAAAAACTAGGTCAACATCGTATAGATATACTCCACATAATCCAGCCTATTTGGTCGATATCTTAACTCTAGTAGAAATGTGAATTCCATAATACTGTGAAATCAAACAAGAATATCTGAAATAGAAGCAATTGGAAAAAATAGAAGCAAGTTAAATTAAAATGAGGAAAATCTGTGTGTGGTACAATAGATTTAAATAAGGAAAGCTGAAGATGAAATAAATAAGAATTTGGGTATGATAGTCATTTTAGTTTGATTACATCATAGCCTGAATATAGAAAGTCTATGATGTTACTATAGAAACTGTTTTTGCTTAAATGTAGTTATGGATACTCCTTAAGTACAAATTAAATTAATTGAAGGCAGGAGTACAATGTTAGAAGCATTTAGAAGTCTAGGGAATAATTTATTCTACTTACCTAGGAGAACTAAAGACAGTGATGGAAAAGAGAAAAATACAAAAACTAGTTTCCTAAAATGAGCATACATATAGAATATTTTAAAACAAACTGTACACACTTTGAAATAATTTAAAATATTACAAACTGCAAATATTACCCAATCTAACTAATATGATGTTTGGAATCTCCATGAACTCTCTGATGCTAATTTTTTGTTTTTAAAGATCAAAACAAAAGGTGAAAGAATTAATCTTCCTAGGGATTACCTGGTATAGTAGACACTTAATACAAATTTGTTACCTAAATGAATGAATGGAGGAAATAACTTATAATATAGCAATGCAACCAGGACAATGCTGGGATTCAATGAGACCCAGTAAATTGTATACCCCTTTCTTTTTTTTCCTGAACCAGTTAAAAAAAACGAGAAAGACAGAAAAGCAAAGGAAAGATGCTATGGAGTGAATGTGTGTGTCCCCACAAAAGGCATATGTTAAAGCTCTGTGTGATGGCAATTGGAAGTGGGGTCTTTGGGAGGTCACTGGATTTAGATGAGGTCATGAGGGTGGTGTCTCTATGATGAAATCAGGGCCCTTATATTAATAGGAAAAGACCACAGCCCTCTTCCTCTCAATCTACCATGTGAAGATACAGCCAGAAAGCAGCCATCTGCAAACCAGGAAGAGGGTTCTCACTAGTCCCCAAATCTTCTGGCAACTTGATCTTAGGCTTCCGAGACTCCAGAACTGTGAGAAATACATGTCTGTTGTTTAAGCCATCCAGTCTATGGGATTTTGTCACAGCAGCTGGAGCAGACTAAGATAGAAGACTGATTACAAATATTTCCTTTAATACTGAACAATCTAATAAGAAAGAATGGGGCTTCTGTCTGTAGCAAGCAGGTTTCCTAATCGTGAACCCAGATTTTAACAGACACCAACCAGGCACAGGCAGCGTTAGGTCACTACAGACCTTCTCACATGGGAGCCTGCATTTGTAAATCTGATACATAGAGAAGCACACTCTCTGTGAACAGATTTGGACCCAAAGAGAAAGATGAAAGGAAATAACTGAGGTAAAATACTCAACTTATTCTTCCAAAACGTCACATAACCCACGCACGCTCTCCAGAAAGAAGCACGTGAGGGTGGAGAGACAGACCACAAAGGTTATGTGGATGGAATCGCCTTCACATGAAAAGAATCATCAGGGAAACAGTGTTCTCTGCATAACGATTATGGGAAGATTCATGTTATCTGATCATCATTAAGCAATGGATAGGGTCAATATACTCTTATCAAATGAGATAAATTAAAGCAGCACACTTTCAATCACTCAGTTCTTTTTCATGACATCACTGGTACCTACTAGGTCCAGACATTCTTTCAGATGGTGGGATTGGAGGAATAAGAAGGCAGACAGCTTCCATTCTTAGGATGTTTATAACTTACGAAGTAGACATCAATTGAATAAGCAGTTATAATAAGCAGAATGATATTAGGACATAGGAAGTACAGAGTGCTCCAGAAGCTCATAGATGAGATATTTAGTTTTGTGAATCTGAGGAATTCCACCCTCGTCAACTTTGAAGCAGAGAGCCAACAAAATTAGCCAGGCAAAGAAATTGAGAAAGTGTTTCTAAGGCAAACAGGCAGTAATTTCAAGGGTCCTAGAGCAAAGAGTAAGGATGTGGAATAGTCAGCAAACCAAAAGAAATTCAGGAAGGCTAGAATGTAATGTGAAGATGAGAAGAGACAGATTTTGCTAAAGAAGCAAGCAGGAAAGAGAAATTCTCAGGTTCATATTTCAAAAAAATCACTTTGGCTTTAGAGAGGAGAAAGAGCTGAAATATAAAGTTAGGGACATTTGGTGAAAAAAATTTCAGTATTTTAAGTGAGCAAAATTGGTAGCTTGAACAAGAGGACTAGACATAAAGATGAATAAAAATAAATGTACTTTATAAATATGTTGTAGGTGATCTTGAGAAGATACCCAATATGAGAATGAAAGGGAGATTAACGTGTTTCTACCTTGAACAGGTAAGGAGATGCTGGTGTCATTGAATAAAATAGGAACCTAGGTGAAGGCAGTTTGGAAATGAGAGGGCTAAATGACAAGTACACTTTGGTACACTTAGATTCAGCTGTCTGTAGAATATCCAAATGGAAATGTTCAGTAAGCACTTGGATATATGAGTCTAGAGTTTACGAAAATGAGTTGGATTGGAAATAGAAAGCAGGACTCAATGGCATATAAATGTTTCCTGAAGCTATTATCATTTTATCTAAGTGGATTGAACTTGGTAGTGCACAATCAGCAAAAAGCATTATTATTTAACTACCACTTTTAAACGTACTCTGTAAGAGTTCCCTTGTTTTCTTTTAAAAAAAATCCAATATCTTTGCTCGATCCTGTGGCTTTTAATCACTTTCATTTATGTAAGGAACTGCATTCATTTAAGTCACATGTATAAACTCTACACATATGGACATTTTTTTTCTGTAATATTTCAATATACTGTACTAGAGATGTGAACCCAACATAAACAATATTTATGCTTCTTGTGACAAATGAGACTGGGAAAGAGAAAAAGAGAGATTGTTGACAAACTAGTGAGGCTGTCATAAAAGAATTCTGCCCCAGATCTTGGAAAAACCAGAAAGAAAAGGAATGATTTAGCATATTCTTTAAATAATTGTAGAAAAATACCTAAGATCATTAAGAGAGAAATAGCACCAATTCTTGAGTTTTTCTATCCTCTAGGTATGATTCTTTAAATAACAATAACTTTCAAAATAATAAATTACTTTATTGCCAAGGAAAAATTAATTAAGAACTATCCAAAAATGTTTAAATGAGACTCAAATGTCTAAATGTCATGTGGAACATTAATTCAAACAATTATGCACAGCAAAACTTGGGAACACCAACAAGAAAAGAGAAAAAATGCATTTTGTGAAACATCTCCAGCTGTTATCACACTTGTTTAACATTGATGGAATGTCCATAGTGTATAAGGTGTTAAACTTAACACATCCAAATCAGTTCTTGATACCCAGAATTTTCATTTTACTATGTATATGAATAAACAAGTGCAAAATCGATATAAATTGATGTTTTTAAATATATTTTATTTTGGTCTGATTTCCAACCCATATTTTGGTTTTGTTTAACAGACCAACAACGCCTGAAGAACTACAGTATTAATTTTGTCCATTATATTGTCTGATATTGACTATTTTCAGAGTGCTGATGTTCCCTTTTAGGAATGCATATTTTGAATAAAAGAATCCCCATCCCACCTTCCAACTCCCTCCTGCAGTCACAGTTAAGTCCATCAAGTGTGGACTTCTAACCCATTCAAAGGAAGCTATTTCAAAAGACAGACAGGAATCTATGACTCAGATACACATACATACAC
This sequence comes from Rhinolophus ferrumequinum, assembly GCF_004115265.2. NCBI lineage: Eukaryota > Metazoa > Chordata > Mammalia > Chiroptera > Rhinolophidae > Rhinolophus > Rhinolophus ferrumequinum. Next base: position 54,994,899 of record NC_046288.1, read on the forward strand.
ACACACACACACACACACACACGCACACAAATACACACTAAATGAGCAGGGACAGTCACACTGTCTCCATAAACTAAACTGGAAAATGAAAAGAGAACGAGGTACTAAGAAACAAAGCATAAGAAACAATACATAAAGAGAAACTCTGAGTGGAGGCCATAAGACATCCTAAAAGCCAGAGTTATAGTAAATCATATGTTAGAAGAAGCTAAAAAGGTGGTTTTGTTCTGGTATGTTTTTGTTTGCTTTTAATATACACAGAGTAGAAGGAACTTATTGGTAATAGGAAATAGAAACAGGTGCAATGAGTCAGTTGACATGGGGAGGGCCACTGAGTCATGTTAATGGCAAAGCTGTAGGAAGGCTATCTAGGAACTTCTTCTACTAGGATCCCACTGCTACAGTGGATTCAAAACTTTCTAGGTACATAATGGCTCTGGGATTTCTGCGAGGTTTTGTTTCTCTTGTCCTGGGCTACAGTGAATATTTGTAAGGGTTGTGCTTTTATAAAAGTGTCGAGCCCAAGATGGAAAACTACAGTGATACCCAACCTACATTCAGAGCTGCAGTGACCTGGACAAAGGAACACCTTGGAAAATTCATAAACATTGACCCCACCACCTCAAGCCAAATGTTAGAATAAATCCCTTTACTGGTTGAATCTGTTTTTTGAAGTCAAAAGAACCCAATTAAATAATAAATTGCTCTCTTTCCCTCATGTTCATGAAAAAGTATGCTCTGACAATATCATCTTACACCTATTAGGATGGCTATTATTAAAGAGACAGGAAATAACAAGTGTTGGCAGGATGTGGAGCAAAGGGAACACTCATGTACTGTTGGTGCAAAACTAAATTGATGCAGCCACTATGAAAAACTGTATGGATGTTCCTTAAAGTATTAAAAACTGAAATACCATAAGATCCAGCAATTCTACTTCTGGGTATGTATCCAAAGATAACAAAAATACTAATTTGACAAGATATATATACCCCCACATTTACTACAGCATTATTTACAATAGTCAAGGAATGGAAAAACATAAGTGGCCACCATTGTTGGATGAATGTGTAAAGAAGATAAAGTATGTATGTATATATAATGGAATATAATTCAGCCACAAAAAGAAGAAAATCCTGCATTATTGCCATTTGCGACAACATGGATGGACCTTGAGGGAATTATGCTAAGTGAAATAAGTGACCTTCGATAGATGATTGGATAAAGAAGATGTGGTACATATTTACAACGGACTATTACTCAGCCATAAGAAAAGATGAAATACTGTCATTTGCGACAACATGGTAGATCTTGAGGTTATTATACTAAGCAAAATAAGTCAGAAAAAGTTGAGAACCATATGACTTCACTCATATGTGGGATATAAAACAGAAAGCAACAAATGAATAAGACAAACAAACAAAGAAACAAGCTCACAGGCACAGATAATAGTTTAGTGCTTACCAGAAGGTAAGGGGTAGGGAGTTGGTAAAAGAGAATAAAGGGATCAAATATATGGTGATGGAAGGAGAACTGACTCTGGGTGGTGAGCACACCATGAAATATATAGATGATGTATTATAGAAATGTACACTTGAAACCTATATAATTTTACTAACCAATGTCACCCCAATAAATTTAATAAATAAAAAAAGAAAGAAGTCAGGCAGAGAGAGAAAAATACCATATGATCTCACTTTTATGTGGAATCTTTCAAAAACAAAAACTCATAGAGAACACATTGGAGGTTGCCAGAGTCAGGAATGGGAGGTGGGCAAAATGTATGAAGGGGATCAAAAGGTACAAACTTCTAGTTATAAAATAAAACAAGTCCTAGGGATGTAATGCACAGCATGGTGACTATAGTCACCATGACATTTTGTTTTATTCTCTGTAAACGTAGTCATTTTTTTTCCTGTTATTTGGCCATTAGTCTTTTTAAATATTTTTATTCAAATATAGTTGGCATACAATATTATATTAGTTTAGGGGTACACAATAGTTATTCAAAATAATACCATATTGCATGTTTGAAAGTTGCTAAGATCTTAACACAAGGAAAAGAAAATTTGTAACAATGTATGGTGATGGATGTTAACTGGACTTTTTGTGGTGATCCTTTCACAATATATACATACACTGAATCATTCTATTGTATACCTGAGACTAATGTTATATGTCAATTATGTCTCAATTTATAAAAAGGAGCATAGAAAGAAAAGGGAGGAACATGGTCTCTAGTAGTCTGCCTCTTAGATTCCTTCAAGTGCCACTATCTATTATTTCCTTTAAATTTAGTGGAATGTTTTTCAGAATTTGGACATTGTGATCTCACTCTGCCTTCATATAGATGACTTAACCCCGTGTGGATCTGCTCATTGCAGGAAGCATGAGATTTCTATATTCATATTTTATGCTTATTTTAATTGCATCCTTTAAACTGAGCCTTGAAAGAGAATATGGAGAATAAAGGAAAGAGATCCATTAAGCAAATTTTACTGAATGAACATTGTATCATGCACACTAGAGTAACATGGGTTAAGGAGGGAAATGGGAGTGGGACTGGTACATCCATGGGGCCAGCCTGCTGATATAGAAGGATAAATGATCAACCTCAGTGATTTTCCACATCGGCAGATGGTGCTAAATACTTTCATGCAAATAAAGTCCTAAAGAGTAAGCTTCTTAGTCTTCAATGTGCATTCAAACTCACCTGCAATGTTATAATGTAGATTCTGAGAGTGTAGACCAGGGGTGGAGCATGAGATTCAATATTTCTAAGAAGCTCACAGGCGATCATAATGCTGCTGGTGCACGGACAGCATTTTGAGTACCAAGTACACAGAGGTCAAATTCCCTGTAGGTGTTATTTTCTGACTCTTTATTTTGATATAATTTCAAAATTACAGAAGAATTTTAAGGGCACATACCATCAACATGCCTTATCACTGTTGATGGTAACTTTGATCACCTAGCTGAGGTAGTATGTCAGGTTTCTTCACTGAAGTTATTCTTTCTTTCTGTTTTCCATTCTTTATTGTTTGGAAGAAAGTCTGTAGGTTCAGCTCATACTGAAGGAATGAGGAGTAATTCCCTACTTCCTACAGAATGGAATCAGTACATAATTATTTTTAATTTTTCTATACAGATTTGTCTATTTGTTCCATTTATTTATTTATTCTATCATTTATTTATATCTATATGGATCTATGAATATTTATTTTCTCTTTTGAGTTATAATCCAACACTACTATATTTTCCTGCTCAAATTATTTCAGCTTTGGCCACCGAAAGCCCTTCTGGTTGTTTCCTACGTCCCTTCATCATTGTATCTACTTTTGAACATTTCCTTGTTTTCTGGCACTACAAAGTTCTTCCGGCTCACTTTCTAGATTCCCTACCCCAGTTCTAGTACCTTCTATTTCTTGAAAAAATCTTGGTTTCCTTTTTTAGAAAATGATATTAGAAACTAACATTTTTGTACTAGATGTGCTCATTGCTACAAGTTTATAATTGTTTCTAGGCCCTCTCAACTGACAAAACAACAAAATATTTGTGTGTACACTAACCTGTGCATATATACATACTTGTAGATATATATCAGACAAATTCCAACTGAACATTCCACACAATTTATTGGGATTTCTGTCACATGTAGAAATAAATAAAATTAAAGAGAACATCAAAACAACTGAAAAAGAAAAGAAAGAAGAAAGTAATTTCTTTAGCATTTGACACAGGTTTACTAGTGATGAATTCCTTCTGTTTTCATTTATCTGAAAATGTTTTTATTTCACCTTCATTTCTTAAGAATATATTCTCTGAATATAGAATTGTACGTTGATGCTTATTATCTTTCTCTTAATATTTTAAACATGTTTCTTCATTACCTTTAAGTTTTATTGTTTCCGATAAGAAGACAGCCATATTTCACATCACACCAGTCCCTATATGAAAGGTATCACTTTTCTCCAGTTGCTTGCAAGAGTTTCTCTTTTTATCTTTAGTTTTTAGCAGTGTGACTATGTGGGATTTTGATTTTTATTCAATTTAGGACTTGCTGAACATTTTGACTCCATAGGATCATATTTTCCTCCAAATTTGAATTTTTTAGTCATTATTCCTTCAAATATTTTTGCCCCATATTCTCATATTCTCTCTCTCTCGCTCTCTCTCTCCCCTCTTACCCCCCATATATACCACCCTCTGCTTTCTATCTCCCTATATTCCTATTTCTCTCTGTCCCTCCCTCTCCTCAATTTCTAGGAATCCAATTGCACATATATCAGAATATTTCCTATTGCCTCCTAGGTGATGGAGGCTCTGTTCATTATTTTCAATCTTTCTTTTCTGAATTTCTCAGATTGGACATCTCTTGTGATATACTTTAAAGTTTACTGAACCCTTCTGCTCTTTCCAATTTGCTTATAAGCTCTTTATTAAAGATTTTATTTCATTTTGGTTTGAGAATTTCCATTTGTTTTTCGTTCATGCAGTTGACTCTTGAACAACACAAGGTTTAGTGGCTCTGATCCCCTGTGTAGTTGAAATGTCATATGTAAGTTTTGACTCCCCAAAAACTCTACAACAGTTGTTTCTTAGTATCCATAGGGGATTGGTTCCAGGACCTCCACGGAAACCAAAATCTGCAGATGCTCAAGTCCCCTATATAAAATATAGTTGGTCCTCCACATCCATGGACTCTCAACTGGGATCAAAAACAGTACAGGTGTTTATTGAAAAAAATTCACATATAAGTGGACCTGTGATGTTCAAACCATGTTGTTCAAAGCTCAACTGTAGTTTTCATTTATTGGCTCAGATTTCCCCTCTGTTCATTCGTTATAATTTCTCTTCAAGTCTTAAACATATTTTTAATAGCTTCATTAAAATTCTTGTTTGCTAATTTTGCCATTTGTGTCATCTTGGGGTTGATTTATGTGAACTGCTATATATACCTCATTGCTAGAAGTCATATTTTGCTGTTTCTCCACATCTAGTCATTCTTTTAAGTGTTCTGTACGGAGCGAACATTCCATTCTAGAGTTTCTAGGTCCTGTTATCCTCTGCTGAAGAGGTTTTTTTGTTTTGTTTTCTTTTTTTTTTTTTTCATCTACCAAGTAGTTAACTTGGTTAGACTCAAATTCAAAACATGCTTCCACTGTGATGAGCAGCAGGTGAAATCTCTGCGTAATTATTTCAGACTTCTATCCATTCCTTGTTCTCTTCAGGCTCCTTACAATCCCTTCAGGCCTCCTTCTCATGTGCACTTCAGAGTTAGGCAAGAATTTAAGTGGACTTATTTGCAGATTTGGGGACTTCCTTTTATGCAGCTCCTTTTTGGGGTTTCTTTCTCACTGTTTACCTGCCCTGGCAGCCCTGACATTCCTAAATTCCATCCTCTGACTACTCAAGCCATTAACACTGTGGTTTATTTCTTAAGTACTAGCTTTTCCATGCCCCACAGGTTAAAGCGTTCTCTCAGACCAAAAGCTATATAAAGTCAGATATCATCCAATGCAACATTCTGTCTTCAAGAATTGACTTTCCTCCAGTTTTGGCCTTCAAATATTTGTTATTGCTGTTGTAAGTTTTGCTCAAAGTTTATCATGTTATCTTTGGGAGGGCTCGTGCAATACAAGCTGAATTCTCTCAAGACATTTCAGAACTATTCTATGTGTTCAATTCAGTAGGTACCAGGCAAGACCAGAGTTGAGTCCAGAAGCCCATTTTTATTAGTGCTACAATAATATGGGTATGCATGCATGTGTACTATTTTTAAGTGTATTTATTTTGGGATACAGCATAGTACATTGGCAACAACAAACAAACAAACAAAACCTGTTAGGACAATCACCCCAACATTGAAATCTAGGTCCCTACCATTTACTCACTCTATGATTTGAGTTACTGAAATTTTCTAAATCTTAGTTTCTTTTTTTTTATTCTATTTATTTTATTTTATTTTTAATTAAAGTTTATTGGGGTGACAATTGTTAGCAAAGTTATGTAGATTTAAGGTGTACAATTCTGTAATATTTCATCTGTATATCACACTGTTTGTTCACCATCCAGAGTCAGTTCTCTTTCCATCACCATATATTTGATCCCCTTTACCCTTATCCACCACCTGCCTCTTATCCTCTAGTAATCAGTAAACTATTGTCTGTGTCTATGAGTTCTGTTTCTTCATTTGTTTTTTCTTGGTTTTTTTGTTGTTGTTTTCAGTTTTATATATCACATATCAGTGAAATCATATGGTTCTCTACTTTTTCTGTCTGACTTATTTCACTTAGCATGTTGTCGCAAATGGCACTATTTCATCTTTTCTTACAGCAGAACAGTATTCCATTGTGTATATATACCACAACTTCTTTATTCAATCACCTATCGAAGGACACTTTGGTTGTTTCTATGTCTTGGCCACCATAAATAAAGCTGCAATGAACATTGCAGCACATATATCTTTACAGATAAATGTTTTCAGATGTTTTTGGGTAGATACCCAAGAGAGGGATTGCTGGATCATATGTTAATTCTATTTTTAGAATTACCACACTGCCTTCCATAGCAGCTGCACCAGTCTGCATTCCCACCAACAGCGTATGAAGGCTCCCTTTTCTCCACAGCCTCTCCAACACTTGTTATTATTTGTCTTGTTGATGATAGCCATTCTAACTGATGTGAGGTAACATCTCATTGTGGTTTTTATTTGCATTTCTCTGATGATTAGTGATGTTGAACATTTTTTCATACGTCTTTGCCATTTGTATATCCTCTTTGAAGAAATGTCTACTTATTTATATTAATAACATGGGGATAATGAACTCCCTGCTTATGTGTAGATTAACTCTGCACTCAGGCTGGTATTCTATAAATATTCACTGGGAAAGTCCGACCAATTATTTACAGACATTTTCCATTCTAATTTATCAGTGTTTGCACAGTAATAGGTGTTAACTATTTTTAAATGTACTCTTTCTATATCCCTAGTCAAACCTCTTCTCTTTTGCCAGCATCCATTGCTTACATCTAGGAGACGTAAGCAGAAGTTGCCTGAGGGTTTCAATTGAAACCCTGCTTCTTAATGAAAGTGGCAGACAGAACTGGTCTAGCCCTTCTATTTATTCCTGTGTTAAACACAAGCATAATATTCAGAGCAACTGCAGCCATTTTAAGTCCATGAGCAAAAGATCAAGAGAATCTCAGTGATGCCAGTTCTAACACCAGTGAGCTCTCAAATCAATGACAATAGCTACTTTTTTCTAGACTTCTTGTTTGTTAAGATGAATACTCCCCTCTTTATTTAGGCCACTATTAATTAGATATCAAATTATTTGCAGCAAAATGCATTCCTAACTGATAACTACTAGGTCATGGGGTTGTTTTGAATATCATGAGTGATAGTATATGTAAAATGCTTAGCTGACAGTATAACACATAGCGAGCAATCAATAAATGTGAACTATAATTTTACGTATTTATTTATGATCTAACTTTCTTCCAAAATTATTGGAGACAGCTTATACAAACATAGAATTCAATGGAAAAAAATAGAGTCAAAAAGAATAAAAAGGTTAAAAAGTAAAATAAAGTTAATGAAGTTAATACAGAAAACAGATTCCTAAAGATACATATAATTGCCACAGGCAGTTCCCAAATTTAATTTGAGTTTCCTAGCAGATAAAGGAAAAAAAGAAACAAGTCACGTGCTATTAAGAACCAAGATAAAAATTTTTCTTGAAGATCAAATAACACTCATAACATAATGTCAGAGAGGAATTATAACTTAATAGATACTAAATTTTCAAGATATAACCTAAGCTTCTGGGTTACTGTCCACTACCTCAAGTTAATGGGCTTTAATAGGGTACCCAAATTTCACATAACACTTTTATATCATATCTATTGGAAAGGAAAGAATTCATTATGATAAAAGGGAGTTTTCTCACAGGGAAAAAAATATCTGCTCTAAACTGATAATCAAAATATCTTAAAAGTCGTCTACCATGATAATTTCCTGCAATGATTATTTCCTTAAACATTTATATTGGAGTCCTGAGGAAAAAATCAGACTGGGTAGTTTCTGAAAGACTCTAACATACTAAGTGCTTTATTTTTAAATATATTTATAACTTTTAATGCCCGAAACAATAATATTTTCTTTATTGGTGTATTCTCTATCTATTGTAAGGAACATATTATCTAACAAGGAGTTGAAAGTCAGTCTAGGAAAACAGAAAATCTGCTTTGGAAGACAGGAGCCTCTTTTCTTAAAAGAGTTGAGAATTCCAAAAAGCAAGGGAGTATTAGGATTTTCTGATACCTTCCAAAAGAAAATATCAACACTTGTTTTAGAAATTGTGGAGTATTTCTTGTACTCATTAATTTAAAGTAAATGTGAACAAGAAGATATTGGCCATCACATATTTTGGGGGGAAGAGCAAAGAGGAATGAATGTAAGAACCAAGGCAACAGGGAAGGGAAAGGACTGTCTTATCTTTGGTCTTGGAGTTTTCTTTTCAAATGAGTGGATAGTAAAGCCTCCAAGATGAACTTGTAAAAGAGCTGTAAGCCCATTACGTAGATGCTAGAGTAAATATCCAAGGCCCTGTTTCCCAGGTAACTTGAAAACCATACCATTCTAATAATAAGCAAAAATATAGTATAGCTTCAAATTATGGATTTCAATTATGTTTTCAAAACTATGTGTTTTTTTTTATTTTTAAATCACTAGATGTAATGGACCATTCATTGAGCATAAAGCTACATTTGAATAAATAAATGAAACACATATCTACTTATTCTGTCTCAAGGTTGCTTTGGTGCCTAATGGTAAATTCTACGGATAGAGTTTAAAATCCTTGCAAATCTTAAAATGTAATTTGGAAACCATCTCCTCTCACATATCCTAATTCATGAGATCAGCATTTCGAGGGCAAAGACCATTTGGTTTTCCCGAAGCCGTGCTGTGAGAACAAGAAATGGTCATGTGTAGTTGTCACAACCTCCCGCAGGGGAGACAGGAAACCTTGAACTCTGATGTCAGCTGCTCCAGACACATTTTGCTCAGTTTTATGAATGAATGCACTAACTAAAAAGCATCTTAATCTGCTAATTATTTGTAAACCATTTTACATCCCAATTTAAGTTTTCAAGCAATTCTGCAGTTATTGAAATGCTGTAGTTCACCCTGTAGTTACATATATTTTTTCACCTTCAAAGAATACAGGAGTGTTTCAGCTTACATTTCAAATATGAAGAAGCAAATGTGTGAAGAGAGGAAATAAAAATACACTGAGGTTTTTTTAGAACATATACACTTTCAAAGCATGCATATTTTAACAAGAAAGTAAGCTCCACGAGAACACACAGCCTTTGCCTGTCTTATCCATCCGTATAGCCTCAATATGAGTAGCTGGCATATAGTAGGCAGTTAATAAACATTCCTTCAATAAACAAATATATACTCCTTTGAAGAGATGAATTATTATGCAGCTAAACCATTTTCCCATTTATGCTAACTTTGACCTTTCAAAAAATAAAGAAATTGACCTGTCTGTTGCAACAGCCAAGGAGAAGCTCAAAATTCCTCCCAGTGTCTCCTGACTACTTTGCAGACACATGAATATCATCTGCCACGTGGCTGTCACACCCAAGCTGAAATTGCTACTGTCTTCTTCATCAACTTACAGCATTTATGCCTGATACCTTCTCCTGAATTTGAAAAAGGTAAGTTTTGTTTTTTAAGTAAACATGGAATTAAAGTGAAAGAGAAAAAGCGCAGTCCCATCAAAGAATTTTATCACCTGCTTTGCTTAAATATGCCAATATGAGCTTAAAAGAAAGATTTACCAAAATTAATGAGATGACTGGACTTGTTTTTATTATCAATGCATTAAAGGGTACTGGTAATCTTTGAAAGTAAAAGAAATCTCTGTACATTTTTAGAGAGAATATTTCAAATGTACCTATATGCATGAGTAAATATATCCCTTGCTATCTGACACTAAAGCTTCAGGCTGTGTAGAGTATTTGATTGTAGGCACCTCTCAAACTCTGTATGGTAAGTGAAAAAGGACCCCAGCCTCCGTGAACCTGGACCAGGGTCAGTCCCACTGACTTTGCCTGGCTCACTCTGACTTCATCGTCACCTCCCGTGTGCCACCTCCCAGAAGACATTCCCCTTAACTGCAGAGATGTATGAGGACATCACTTTAAAATCCCACTTTGGTAAAGCTTTGTGAGGTAGCGCTCTATTAGATTGCTGTTCTTCCTTCTCTCTCCAGCGCAGGCAGCAGCACTCAAGCAGTTAACTACCTTTAAGTGTCCGGGTAATACATTCCTGCCGCAACACTCCTCAGCTCTCCAGAATTGGATTTCTGAAAATGTCTCTACATGGAGACATTCACTCTCCTGCTCAACAGAAAGGGCTGCAGGCAGGGCCAAGGAGAGGAAAAAATGAGCTTACAAATGTGGGGCAGGACACGTTTTTCTTTTTTTTCCCTTTGACTCAGAGAACTTAAGTGTCTGCATGACAGTGGGAAACTCAGGCCACCACCATTCTTTACAATGCATATGACGGATGACAATTTGTTCCCTGAATGCCACTGGCTGATGGAGCCCCTGAATGAATTATTAGAAAGTGTGTGGGTGGGGGAAGATTTAGTCTCAATTATTAGCCTGTTGGAAGCTATATCCACGCAACTATAATCATATATGCTCATTATTATATCTCCAGTTGCCTCCAAGCGCTGGCATTTAAGGAGTTAAAGTCAAATAACTATCAAAATTAAGGTTATAATTTGACTGAAGGTATATGCTTGTTCTTTGTGCTGAGTAGGAAGAGCACAGGGAGGCTGAAAAAAGAAGGACTGGAGTGCATTAAGCCAAAAGAACACCCATGTCCTGACCATCCTGGGTACTGTTTCTCAATAATTAGGAGGCGCAATACCCTTCCGTGGGTCGGGAAAGCCAGTAAGAAGGAGACTTAAGTTAAGCTAGCATACATCAAAAATAATTGACAATGGTTAGGCTTCATTGTAGAGAAGCCTGCACTGGCGTTGCAGCCACCAGCCCACCACCCACCTAAGAATTATTATTTGAAAAGGATGTCAGAGGATTATAGAAGATCCTTGTGTCTGCTCCAATTAGGATCAACACTTTTGCTGCTTGCTCTCTGCGCATTCAGTACGTAATGATGAGAACATATTGCCCCCTGCTGGAACGGTACAGAACTGCAGTCTTTTCCCTTCCTGCCAAATTTTACCTAAAAGGAAGGCAGGCATCTTTTAACTATTATTTATTGCATGCGCCAAGCATAAGGGCGCATGTGTTTGTTCATTAGTTTGTTTATTTTAAGGAAGCCTCTTCATCACAATGCCAATATCAAAATAATTTATTAATTCAACGATTACTTCAGAATACTCCATGATTCCAAGACAATTAAAGTTTCTAATGATATAGACTTCTATTTTTTATATGGCATTTCAATTTTGGGCAACAGCCAACTCGCATCAAATTTGGGTTTTCCCAAATAATTTCCCAAATTATTTCTTAGACCTTCCCCCACAGACTCACTGTCTCCAAAATATAGTACTATTTTTAAAGAAACTTAAAACCTGGGAAATACACTAAACTTTTGAGTAATTATTTTGTTTCCACTATGAATATTATCCCAAAGTTTGAATCTTGGTGACAATTTCCTTCTAAGCTGTTTTCCATATAAATAATGATTGCAAACTTGTGTCATAGTAGAATATTACTTAGAAACTTTGCCTCGTAAGAATTTTTACACAAATGCTCAGGGCAAAAGACCTTTTCCAGCATATTTGGGAGCACCATGTTTTTTTCCAGCAAAGTGATTTTTTTTTTCCCCAGCACAGGACATGGAGCAGTTAACTCGTAGAATACGTGACTTGCTATGTTGTGGGATGTACTAAAATGACATAGATATTAGAATTCTTGCTCTGTGTTGCAGATGACAAAGAGAAAGTGTTTCTTGAATAAGTTAACAGAACAATCATATCAACGTCAGCAAAGTCAGTATAAGCTCTCTAACAACACCTGGGCAATGACCTCTTGGCAAACTTTATTAGCTGGCCAACTCCTGAGGCTCAATGCTTAGCCAAGCCCAGGAGGCCGTTCTGTGTACAGATCATTTAGTCTGGCTCCATTTAACGGTTGCCACAGCATCCCTCAGTTCAATCAACTGTTCTGAAAATGCACACTATCAGTCCAACAGAAAAAAATTGCAAGCTCCATTTCAGTTCCATATAAAGAACATTTGTAGGGCATATCGTATGTATAATAGTTCAGTGGTCAACCCTTTTCTTAAAAAGAAAGAAAATTAGCTCCATTGAGTATGTAAGTAATGTCATCCTGGCTTTGTATTTAGAGTGGAAAAAAAATTGAGTCAAAATACCCAATCATGGAATGTGATATCTATGAAAGCAGTAACTTTATGTTTTCATTCATTGCCTTATTCCCAACACTGAGGACATTGCCTTACATGTAACAGGCATTCATTAATTTGTGGACTATATATTTTTAAAATAATAATATGACACAGGTTGTGTCCTGACTTTTTCACTTTCCAAAAATACAACATGGGCAAATAACTTATTTAATTTTTCTAACACCTGATTTCTACAACTATAAAATGAAGACAATTACAACTACCGTCTTAAGAAAATAAAATGAGATTGAATTTTTTTAGAGATGCTTTATGAATTTTAAAACAGAACACAAATTGCACTATAAGCAAAGGCTTGAATAAATGTTCTCTTCTTGGAGTCAAGACAAAGTCCGATGTAAAGGAAGAAGAAAAAGTTTCATGCAGGTGATAGAATCTAAACCAAACACTAATATATGGTATTACATAGGGGTGTGTGTGCGGGGGGAGTAAATAGCGTTTGTTAAAGAAAAACCATTTCAAAGAGTCACAGGGTTTATTATTATAGATGATCTTAATCAGAGACAAGGACATCCAGGAGTGGGGAAGGGGTATGAGTAATCCTTTCAACAAGGAAAGAAAAATAGAAATTAGCTTCATTTCCCAGAAATAATGTTGTCAGAAAGGCAGAAAGGAAAATACTGTCGTCAGAGAGACAACACAAATAGAAAGCCTAAGCTAAAATGGTTGTGAGTCACAGTGGCAACCATTTTAAAAAGTCCCTGTCCATGGCCTTTACCTTTCATATTTGTTCAAGGAAAAAAAAATTAACAGTAACATATAGAAAGACATTCCAAGCTATGTCATCATTTAGGATAGAAAATATCAACTAAAATGCCTGTTTGTGTTATAAGGAAAATTGCACAGGCTCAAACTCAAAGCTAACTATTTCTCAGAACCTCTCAAGGTTGCCATGTGATTTTCTGTAGCTCATTTTCAATGATAGACATATAATTTAAGAAGAAAAAAAGATGTGGAAGATGAACAACTGAATAGGAGAGTACTTGTAATGTGTTTTAAAATTTTCCGTCTGCCCTGAGAAGGTTGTGGTACTACAGTAATACATAGTACACTGACTTAATTTAAATAGTCTTGGAGCGTTAGCGATAGACTTTAGGAAACACCACAGCAAAACTGCCAAAACCCTTAGCAGAGATGGTGACAGGATCTGGTCAATTAAAGTCCTACCTACCATTCCATAAAATCTGAACATATCTCTGTGCTTTGTGGCAACTTGGTTCATCCTTTAAAACACGCGCCATTTTCCATTGCTCAATACTTTCAAAAGGAAATTTAATTTATATCCACATGTTATCCAAAAGAGCATAGTGTTCATGTTTCATGCACACTGACTGCCTTCTATAGATACAACGCATCAACAAACAGATAATAAACCATAAATCCTTACTACTGAAATATAAATCCCTAAGATTTTTTTTTTGTTCCATGGCAGACACCATACAAGAGACTAGGCTCTTAAAGTTATATTTGCAGGATAATCACCTACCAGTAACTGCTAGCTGAATTTAACTTATGACAGAGTGTGAAAAGCACGTGGAAATTTTAATTATAATATACACTTTTAAAAACTACTCCAAGAGTCAGAATCATAAAATTCAGAATTGCAAAATTCACCAAAAAGAATGGTATGAGCATGACAGGGGAAAAAAATCAATAAACCAAAGAAATATAGTAGCCTCAAGCCTCGATTCTGAATCCTTTCACTTTTCCAATATCATTCTTTAGACTGACCCTACATTAGTCATGATCCACCTGGATAATGACAATTAAACATTACTCAGCATTCTTCATTTTCAATTCTTCTTTATTGTCACTTTAACTGTAATATATTATTATAATTTAATCATTATTTAAGTGATTTTTTTGATTAGTGGTTTGGGGAAGCTTTACATAACTCAGTTTTTGAAAACTGCCACGAGTGTGCTAAAATTTTGTTGGTCAAACTGATGGTCAAACTCATTTCAATAAAGAGAAAATTTCCCCTTCCACTTTTACTCAATCCTCTCATATGTTTACATGAAAATCCTGACCATCATGCCTAATAGGGAAAATAAGAGAGTGACGATTTGCTTAAAAAGAGAAATTAAGCATAAAAAGATACTTGAGCATCTTTTATAAAGCACTACTTTGAACACACACACACACACACACACACACACACATCATATGTATCTGTGTATACACACAGGCATACTTCATTTTATTACACTTCACTTTATTGTACATTGCAAATATTGCCTTTTGTAAAAATTGAAGTTTTGTGGCAACCCTGTGTCAAGCAAGTCTGAGTGCAATTTTTTCCAACAACATTTGCTCACTTTGTGTCACTGTACCACATGTGGTAATTCTCTCAATATTTCAAACAATTTCATTATTTTTATGTCAAGTAGTATACTGTACTGTACTGTAATCAGTAATTTCTGATGCTATTATTATAGTTGTTTTAGAGCACCACAAACTGTGCCCATATAAGCGGATAAACGTAATTGATAAATGTTGTGTATGTTCTTTTTTCTGTCATTTTTAAAAAATTTTTATTAAGTTTATTGGGGTGACATTGATTAGTAAAATTACATAGGTTTCAAGTGTACATTTCTATAATACATCATCTATATATCGCATTGTGTGTTCACCACCCAGAGTCAATTCTCCTTCCATCAACAAATATTTGACCCCTTTTACCCTCTTCTACCATCCCCTTCCCCCCTTACCCTCTGGTAACCACTAAACTGTTGTCTGTGTCTATGAGTTTTTGCTTGTTTCCTTTGTTCGTTTGTTGCTTTCAGTTTAATATCCCACATATCAGTGAAATCATATGGTTTTTGAATTTTTCTGTCTCACTTATTTTGCTTAGCATGATAATCTCAATATCCATCCATGTTGTCACAAACGGCAGTATTTCATCTTTTCGTATAACTGAGTAATATCCACTGTACATATGTACATATGTACCACATCTTCTTTATCCAGTCATCTATCGAAGGACATTTTGGTTGTTTCCTTGTCTTGGCTACTGTGAATAATACTGCAATGAACATAGAGCTACGCATATCTTTAAAGATACATGTTTTTAGATTTTTGGGGTAGATAACCCAAAAGAGGAATTGCCGGATTGTATGGTAATTCTATTCTTTTTTTGAGGAACCTCCATACTGTTTTCCATAGTGGCTGTATCAGTTTACATTCCTACCAGCAGTGTACTAAGGTTCCTTTTTCTCCACAACCTCTCCAAAATGTGTTACTACCTTTCTTGTTGATAATAGCCATTCTAACAGGTGTGAGGTGGTATTTGTGGTTTTAATTTGTGTTTCCCTAATAGCTACTGAAGTTGAGCAATTTTTCATATTTCTGTTGGCTGTTTGTATGTCTTCTTGGGACAAATCCATGTCCTCTGTCCATTTTTTAATTGGATTTTTTTGTTGTTGTTGAGTTGTACAAGTTCTTTATATATATTTTATATTAGCCCCTTATTGGGGGTGCTGTTTGCAAATATCTTCTCCTATACAGTTGTTTGCCTCCTTGTTTTGTTAATGGTTTCTTTGGCTGTTTGATATAGTCCCATTCATTTATTTTAGCTTTTATTTCCCTTGCCTTTGAGGTCAAATTCATAAAATCCTCTCTGAACCCAAGGTCCATTAGTCTAGTATTTATGCTTTCTTCTATTCAATTTATTGTTTTCAGATCTTATGTTTAGGTCTTTGATCCATTTTGAGCTATTTTTGATATATGGGGAAAGACAGTGGTCTAGTTTCATTCTTTTGCACATGGCTTTCCAATTTTCCCAGTACCATTTATTGAAAAGGCTTTCTTCTCTCCACTGTATGTGTTTGGCCCCTTTGTTGAAAATTATCTGCCCATATATATGAGTATGTGGGTTTATTTCTGGGTTCTCAATTCTGTTTCATTGGTTCGTGTGTCTGTTTTCCTGCCAATACAATGCTGTTTTGATTATTGTCGCTTTTAATATAAACTGAAGTCAGGGAGTGTGATACCTCTGGCCTTGTTCATTTTTCTCAGGATTGCTTTTGCTATTCAGGACCTTTTGAGATTCCATACAAATGTGATAATTTTTTGTTCTTTTTCTTTAAAAAATGCCATTGGGACTTCGATGGGAATTGCATTAAATTTATATGTTGCTTTGGGTAATATGGTCGTTTTAACTATGTTGATTCTTCCAATCCATGAGCACAGGGTATCTTTCCATTTCTTTGTACCTTCTTCAATTTCTTTTAAGAATGTCTTACAGTTTTCAGTATATAGGTCTTTCACATCCTTTGTTAAATTTATTCCTAGGTATTTTATTCTTTTTGTTGCAATTGCAAAAGAATTTTTTTTTTCATTTCTTCCTCTGAAATTTCATTGTTAGTATATAGGAATGCAATAGGTTTTTGTACATTGATTGTTTTATCCTACAACTTGAGCATATTTGTTTATTGTTTCTAACTGTTTTTTTGGTGTACCTATTAGAGTATTCTATATAAAGAAACATATAATCTACAGAAAGTGACAATTTGACTTTTTGATTCCCAATTTGGATGCCTTTTATTTCTTTGTCTTGCCTGATTGCTCTGGCTAGGACTTCCAATATTACGTTGAATAACAGTGGTGAGAGGAGGTATCCCTGTCTTGTTCCTGATAGTAGAAGGAAAGCTTTCAGTTTTTCACCAGTAAGTATGATATTAGCTGAGGGTTTGTCATCTATGGCCTTTATTATGTTCAGGTACTTTCCTTCTATACCCATTTTATTAAGTGTTTTAATTGTAAATACATGTATCTTTTTCAGCATCTATTGATATGATCAGATAATTTTTATCCTTTATCTTGTTTGTGTGGTATCACATTGAATTGATTTGTATATGTGGAACCATCCTTGTGTCCCTGGAATGAACCCCACTTGATGATGACATATAATCATTTTAATGTAATGTTGTATTCAATTTGCTACTATTTTGGTTAGGATTTTTGTATCTGTATTCATCAGAGATATTGGTCTGTATTTTTTGTGTGTGTTATCCTTACCAGGTTTTTGGTTGCAGGGTAATGTTGGCCTCATGAGTTGAGTTAGGAAGTATTGCCTCTTCTTCAATTTTGCAAAGATTTTGAAGAGAACAGGTATTAAATCATATTTGAATGTTTGGTAGAATTCACTAGTGAAGCCATCTGGTCCTGGACTTTTGCTTTTGGAGAGGTTCTGGATGATTGTTTCAATTTCCTTGCTTTTTATCTGTCTATTTAGATTTTCCAATTCTTTGTGATTTAGTCTAGGAAGGTTATATACTTCCAAAAACTTGTCCATTTCTACTAGGTTATTGAATTTGGTGGCATATAATCTTTCATAGTATTCTTGTATGATCCTTTGTATTTCTGTGGCATATGCTGAAACTTCTCTTTCCTCTCTTATTTCTGATGTTTTCTTTCTTTCTTTCTTTCTTTCTTTCTTTCTTTCTTTCTTTCTTTCTTTCTTTCTTTCTTTCTTTCTTTCTTTTCTTTCTTTCTTTCTTTCTTTCTTTCTTTCTTTCTTTCTTTTTTGTTTTTTGATTTTTTGTTTTGTTTTGTTTTTCGTTCGTTTGTGTCTTTCTCTGTTTTCCTTAGTAAGCCTAGCCAGGGATTTGTTGATTTTATTAATCTTTTCCAAGAACCAGCTCTTTTTTGCATTAATTTTTTCTATTGTCTTTTTGTCCTCTATTTCAATTTATTCTGCTATAATTTCTATTATTTCCTTCTGTCTGCTGACTTTGGATTTCTTTTGTTCTTCTTTAAGATATAATGTTAGGTTACTCATTTGGGATTTTTCTTGTTTCTTAAGATAGGACTGTAATGATATAAATTTCCCTCTTAATGCTGCTTTTGCCACATCCCAATAATTTTGATATGATATATTTTCATTCTCATTTGTTTCTATCTATCTTTTCATGTCTCCTTTTATTTCTTCTTTGACCCAGTTGTTTATGTTTTTTTTTTTTTTTTTTTTTTTAGTGGCATGTTGTTTAATCTCCACACATTTGTGGTTTTTCCCACTTTCTTTTTGTAGTTGATCTCCAATTTCAAATCACTGTGGTTGGAGAATATACTTGGTATGATTTCAATCTTCTTAAATTTGCAAAGGCTAGTTTTATGTTGCAATATATGTTCTATCATGAGAAGGTTCTATGTGCACTAGAAAAAAATGTATACTCTTGTGTTCTGGGATGAAAAGCTCTACAAACATCAATTATGTCCATTTGGTTTAATATATGATTTAAGGCTGATTATTTCCTTATTGATTTTCTATCTGGATGATCTATCCATAGCATTCAATGGGGCATATAGGTCCCCTACTATTGTGTTTTTGTCTGTTTCTCACTTTAGTTCCATTAGTAGTTGCTTTATATGTTTTGGTGCTGCCTGATTGGGAGCATATGTATTGATAAGTGTTATGTCTTCTTGTTATATTGTCCCCTTTATCATTATGAAATTTCCATCTTTGTCTCTTACCTTTTTTTATCCTGAAATCTGTTTTATCAGATATAGTATGGATACACCCACTTTTCTCTGAGTGCCATTTGCTTGGATTATTATTTTCCACCTTTTCATTTTGAGTCTATATTTGTCTTGGTAGCTGAGATGTGCCTCTTGGAGGAAGCATATGGTTGGGTTTTGGTTTTTGATCCAATCTGCTACTCTGTGCCTTTTTATTGGTGAGATCAATCCATTAACATTTAGGGTGATTATTGATATATGAGGACTTCCAATAGCCATTTTATCTTTTGTGTTCTGGTAGCTTGATGTCTCCATTGTTTCTTCGCTTTTGTGTTTCTGTGTGTTATTTTATTTTCATGGTATTCTGTAAATTTTTTCCCTGTATTTTCTCTTTTTATATGTTATGTGTCTCAGTTCTGGATTTTTTTTAATGGTTACCATTAAGTTTATATAAAAAGAAGTCTCATATATACAGTAGGCTTTTTTCTACAGCATGAATCTTATCTCCATTTCTCTTTGCAAATACAGACCTTTAGTCTCGCACTTTTCATGTTTTTGTTGTCACAAAATGCCCCTATTTGTGCTGTGAGTTCATTTCCAAGTTGCAGTAACAAATTGTCTTCTTTTTTCTTTTTTATGTTTTCATCTGCTTTACCCTTTATGCTATATTTAAGTGTATACTGTCCTGTTCTGAGTAGGGTTTGCCATTTCCTGCTTCTTTCTGCCTGTGAGTCACCTTACATGTAGTTTTGTGTAAATTTTGTCTTTTTGTTTCAGGTAGAATAACCTCCTTCAATATTTCCTGTAATGCAGGCCTTGTGGTGGAAAATTCCCTCAGCTTTTGTATATCTGGAAAGGTCTTTATTACTCCTTCATATTTAAAGGATGATTTTGCTGGATATATTATTCTTGACTTTCTTTCAATAGTTTGGATATTTTGTTCCAATCCCTTCTAGCTTGTAGAGTTTCTGCTGAAAAACCTGATGATAATCCAGTGGGTTTTCCTTTGAAGGATACCATCTTCTTTTCCGTGGCTGCCTTGAAAACTCTTTCTTTGTCATTAATTTTTGACAGTTTCAATATAATGTGCCTTGGAGAAGGCTTTTTAGGATTGAGGTAATTAGGTGTTCTGTTTGCTTCTTGGATTCAAGGATCCAGTTTGGGATAGATTTGGGAAGTTCTCACTGACTATTTGTATGTATAGGCTCTCTGTGCCCTTCTCCCTCTCTTTCCCTTCTGGTATACCCATTATTCTTATAGTGCTCTTTCTGATGAAGTCAGACAGTTCTTGTAGAGTTCTTTCATTTATCTTAACTCTCAAGTCTCTCTCTTCTTCTATCTGCATCATTTCCAGATTTCTATCTTCAATGTTACTAATTCTTTCCTTCATCTGGTCAGCTCTATTTCCTAAGCTCACTGTTTCATTCTTTATCTCTTTTATTAAGTTCTTCAGTTCCAGAATTTTTTTTTTAAGGAATATAAAACTATTTATTGACCACTGTTTACCGGTATTTATAATAAAGTAAACAATATACAGCTGGATACCATTCTGATTACTACAGTTATTGTTTTCCCTGGCTTCTGCTGCACCAGTAATCCAAATACTTAGATAAAGTCTACAAGTAAGGAATAAGCTGGGATAAAGAAAAAACATGCAGGTCAAAAAGAGTTTAGATCATAAAAGTTTGTTTACCCATTTATTCCAGCAGGTCCTAAACTGCCAAGTCTCTAACCTTCTTTCCATGAACGAAGTCTTACACATTCCATGAATACTGACCCTTTAGTCAATACAGCAAAAGGATTTCAACTTCTTGTAAAGGAGGAAGTCTTGCTCGCCTAATTAAAACACACCAGGATTTGCCTAGTTTTCTCATTTGGGTGGGATGGTTGTTGGTAGTGATAAAGTTTTCCTTTAAGGGGTTTGGCAAATAAACTTGCGTTCATACGACTGTAGATATGAAGTCTGATATGGCTGCTTTTAAATCGTCTAATTTTAACTGCTTACATTTTATTTGAATTGCCCAATTAGTTACAAATTATCTATGTAATTTCAAAGGTTAAAGCTTCAGGAAAAATTTCAATTTCACTTGAAGTGTTTCTAAGGTTGCTGAAAACGATGGCGTCCCAGAAACTTGGGCTCATCTATGGTCATGAAATGCTTTTATTGTAGTAAATGTTAAAAAAGAAAGAAAACCATTTCTATATATACACATCCCCAACCCCCTAAATAAACAAAAAGCCCCAGAATGATCCTTAGGCATATATGAGTTAAACACAAATTATGACTGAGTAATGACAGTGGAGATTTCCCCCAACATTTAGAAAAGCTGTTATTTAATGCAGAAGAAAAAATATACCATGGCATCAAATGTTCTTTTCTGATAAAGGAAGCAACTACAGAAAGCTTCTGTTCAAAGTAACCGGTGCTACAGATGCAAAACGACCCCCCCCACGAGTCCCCCAATACTATTTCAAAACAAACATATCGAACTTGATTTTCATTAGAATGTTATTTCTTCACACTTATAAATCAAAAAAACCAAGACCGAGATTTTATATATATATATATATAGCAGTGCAAATAATTATTGGGCTTCGTCTTCTGGACGAAGAATGCCAAGTTAGTCTCTCTTCATAAAAAGCAATTACAATTTGAGGACACTTCATATTTGCCTCTTTTGCCAGCACCAAATCTGCCTCATCTGAATCTTTCCATTTCATGAGAAACATTAATTGTCCACTGCTATCTGTGGCACCAATTATTAGTTCAGGATCAAGACCTCTGGCAAAGCCTCTTGGTTTATCAGCAACATCTCTTTTCTTCTTTGATTTGCTGTCTTCAGACTCACTGTCAGATGAAGACTTTTTTTTTGTACCATCTTTTTCTTTACCAGCTTTTTGAGAATTAAGAAATGCTTCAATTAACTCTGGACAATCTAAATTGTCTTCAGGTTCCCAAGTATTATCAGCATCTGTGAATCCCTTTCACTTAAGGAAATACTCCACCTTCCCATTCACCACGCGTCGGTCCAGTACCTTTTCCACCACAAATTCTTCAGGCTCTGCCTCTTCAACTTTTTTACTTTTCCCATTCTGTTTCTTTCCCATCTTTTGCAGTGTAGTTTTATTGGAGGCCATTTTTTATTGCAGACTTGAAGAGCTATTCACCGCCTCGGAGGTGCTCCAGGTCTCGCGTCTGCAGAGTCTCTGGCCCTGCGCACCTTCAGATGGAGCCACATCCGAGGGGGAAGGGGGCCCGGAAGCCCCAGAATTTCTATTTGGTTCTTTTTTTAAAAATTTCAATCTCTTTGGTAAAGTATTAATTTTCTTCATTGATTTTATTTCTGAGTTCATTAAACTGCCAGAGTTTTCTTGCATCTCATTGAGTTTTTCAGAATGGCAATCTTGAATTTTCTGTCATTTAAGTCACATATTTCCAAGTTTTTAAGTTTATTTTTCTGGAGATTTTTCATATTCTTTGTGAGTTGCCTTGTTACCTTGGTTGTTCATGGTAATTTATGGATTATTTTTCTTCCTACATATCTACAGGAATGAATTCCACAGCAGGTTAATATGAAGAGGTCTTTTTTTATTTTCCAGTAGGTAGCACAGGAGCATTTTATTTTTTCTTGCTCTGATCTGGCTTACCCTGGTGGAAGATTCCATGGGGAGGTGGGTGTCTCCTCTGTGACCAGGTCACCTGAGTCCCGGGGCATCAACCCCTTGGGAGGATGTGGTGGGCAATGAAGTTCTGAGCCCCTGAAATCCCAGTACTGCTCCTACAGCCAGGTGCAGAACTGTGTACCTCAGCAGCCCTGGGCGCCCCCACTGGGATCAGCAGAGAGCGGTGGGGGGTGGGGCTGGGGTGGACTGGGAGAGGCTGCTGGTGTGTTTGTGGCTTTGTTCTCCTCTGAGTAATGGGGACTCCCAGACCACAGCTGCCTCACCCCTATATCTCCTCCCTTGTCACTGGATTAGCTACAGTGTGTTTATGCTGCTCAGGAACTCTCTCTCCAGTTCTCAGGGCTATAGATAGTCTGCTCTTTAACCCTACACTGCTACAGTTTCTTCTGGTGCCTCCTGCTAGCCTTGGGAGGATGCAGGAAGGTGAGCTCTGGGAGGGTGGTAGGGGGAGGAGGCCAGGGTCCAGGGCTTTGTTTTCTGCCTAGCAGTAAGGGCTACTAGACCACAGGTATTGCACCTCTGTATTCGGTCTCTGCCCCAAGCTTTTGCACCCATTGCTGGATTTAGCCATGTGATATGCTGATAATCAGGCAGGAATATACTTTCAGGTGCAAAGAGTGCACCTGAAAGTGTATCTCCCCCTTTCCTGGGACTGCAGTGAGCTCCAGGCTGTGTCCAGGCCCCCTGTCTCTGTTCTTCTCCCTTCCCTCCTCCCCTGCTCTTCCTGATTCACCAAAGTTCAGATGTTTTGAGTGGATCTCTCAGATGTGATATCGTGTTGTGATATAAGCAGGGAATCCTTTGTTGAATTACAACTTATAATTCCAAAAGGAGAGGTCAAAAGGGACCATCACATTGTCATGTTTCTGATGCCACCTGTTGTGTGTGTTCTGACTGCTCTACCACTGGCTGTTCCCATCTCTCTCTCTTTCAGTCTCTTTATTCCCTGAAACACAGCAATATTGAAGTTATGCCAGTTAATAACCCTACAATGGCCTCTAATTATTCAAGTGAAAAGAAGAGTCCCATATCTCACACTTAAATCCAAAGCTAAAATGATTAAGCTCAGGGAGGAAGGCAAGTCAAAACCTGAAAAAGGCTGAAACCTCGGCCTCTTGCACCTAACAGTTACCCAAATTTTGAATGCAAAGGAAAAAATTCTTGAAGGAAAGTAAAAGTGCTACTCCAGTGAACACACGAATGATAAAAAGTGAAACAGATTTACTGCTAATATGAAGAAAGTTTTACTGGTCTGTACAGAAGACCAAACTTGCCACAACATTCCCTTAAGTCAAAGCCTAATCCAGAGCAAGGCCCTAACTCTCTGCAATTGTATAAAGTCTGAGAGAGGTGAGAAAGCGGCAGAAGGAAAGTGTGAAGCTCGTAAAGCTTGGTTTATAAGATATAAAGAGAGAAAAATATAAAAGCACAAGGTGCAGCAGCAGTGCTAATGTAGAAGCTGCAGCAGGTTATCCAGAAGATCTAGAAAGATAAATAATGAAGGTGGCGACAGTGAACAACAGATTTTTAATGTAGATGAAACAGCCTTCGATTGGAAGAAGATGCCATTTAGGGCTTTCATAGCTAGAAAGAAGGAGTCAATGTCTGGATTCAAAGCTTAAAATGATAAGTTGACTCTCTTGTTAGGGACTAATGCAGCTGGTAACTTTAAGTTGAAGCCAATGTTCATTTACCATTCTGAGACTCCTAGGTCCTTAAGAATTAGGCTAAATTGACTCTGCTTGTCCTCTATAAATGGAACAGCAAAAACTTGCGGACAGCACATCTATTTATCACATAGTTTACTGAGTATTTTAAGCCCACTATTGAGACCTACTGCTCAGAAAAAAGAATCCTTCAAAATATCACTGCTCACTGACAATGCACCTGGTCACCCAAGAGATGCACCATGGAGATGCACAATAAAATTTATGTTGGTTTCATGCCTGCTAAAACATCATCCATTCTGAAATGTCTCGGGGGTCAAAAAGTACAAACTTCCAGTTATAAAATAAATATGCCATGAGGATGCAATGTACAGCTTGGTGACCAATTAATAATACTATATTGTATCTCTGAAAGTTGCTAGAAGAGTATATCTTAAAAGTTCTTATCACAAGAAAAAAAATTGTACCCATGTATGGTCATAGATGTTAAGACTTACTGTGGTCATCATTTTTTAATATATACAAATATTGAATCATGATGATGTGTACCTGAAACTAATATAATGTTATATGTCTGTAATATCTCAATTAAAAAGATTATTTTAAAAAGTAAAGGTTTATTCTTTTAATATAATTAACTGTATTCTATCCTTACTTTGTAGCTGCCCATATAGATTTAAATTCATTTTCTGTAGACAATGTTTACAATGTGAATTACATCTTCATTTGGGCATACTCTTCTGTTGGTTTTAGTAATCTGGGTTATAGTTACTTATAGTCATTTGTGCCTTGTTTGGCAAGTACTATGTCATGTGTATGTCTTGAATCCTTGACTAGAATTAAACTTGAAGGACAAACAATAAAGTTAAATGTTCAAAGAAAAAAGTGTAGGCTGTAATGTCAAAAAATATAAAGTTTAAATCCAATCCTACTTCTATTTCCTTTTAGCTCAACCATGAACAATTTATTTAATCTCCTAAAGCTTAATAGCCCATTTTAAAAAGGCAGAAACTAGCAGTATGTAGTTCCTAGGCCTGTTATTAGAATCACATTATGTAATGTACAGATTTAGCTCAGGCTGGCACAGGTTATCTCAATCAGTATTGTTATTATTACTAAATGCCTCAAAATTAGACACCTAATTCCTTGGATTCTTCTGTATTCATACATACATACTCATCTATTATGGTATTTAACATGTAATGGGTCCCTAATATATATAGGTTTGAATGATAAGGATTAAGATTATTTATTATTGTTATTATTACCAATATTATTATTGGCAGTGTAATTCTTGTGAACATAGAATTAGTACTAAAATAATCACCTGATTGCAAACAAGTCATGTGACTTTCTTCGGTTTTACTATCTTTACCTGATAAAAAACAATGTTTTATAAAATTATTTGCTTCCTGTATTTTAAGAATTATAAAGAGTAATTACTTGGAGCTATTCTTAGAATAAAGATTGAATAAATGTTGGAGGCATGAGACAGTAAATTCTTGGTAAAGCGTTCCTAGAGTCTGGTTTGGGTTTTGATTTCTCTAAACTGGATGCCACAGAGAGACAGTTGCTGTGTGCTGATCATTTAGATATTTATTACATTTTCACTGAACACATTCCATGGGACAGGCATTTTTCAAGGCCCTGGGGATACAGTAGAGAACAACACAGAATGTGGTCCTGCTCTCACAGCTGAATGTAGTACCAGTTCACAGGGTCTACAGTGG
The DNA here is from genome assembly GCF_004115265.2 of Rhinolophus ferrumequinum. Lineage (NCBI taxonomy): Eukaryota > Metazoa > Chordata > Mammalia > Chiroptera > Rhinolophidae > Rhinolophus > Rhinolophus ferrumequinum. Next base: position 55,020,914 of record NC_046288.1, read on the forward strand.
TAAGAAGGCCAGGAAATACTTGCAGTATCCCTAAGTTTTAAGGATCAAAGCTCAGCTCTAAAGAATGACAAAACCATGTTGAATTTATCCAGACAGTGTTATGGGAAGCAAATGAGAAATGCTGTGCTACTAGCCTGTATCGAGACCTTGGACCCACCTGCCTATTTTCCATTTAATAGTCTTAGTATGAAATGGAAAAATCACTGAATTTCAGATAGTCAGTTGGGTGTGGAGGAAGCTTCCTGGAATGAAGAACCAAGAGGGAGACTGAGCGAACAGGCTTCTCACAAACACTTCCTGCTCAAACTTGTTTCAGACTGAACATTTTACAAGAACAGGTTTCTTATTATATTCCTTTAGCCTCCTGGACTGCAATCAGCTGGCTGAGAACCATTAGAAAAGTATCAAGCCTTTTCAAATCTAAGTAAAAAGGAAAGTTTTATTGAAAGCTTTTTTTAAAAATTCTACCCATATATCTGTATCTTTCTACACCACAAATTTATGCATAGTTCTGATGCTTTCTTATTTACAGTCTCCAAAAATATGGATAAGTCAAACCAAATGTAAAATTCTAACACCTGTTACAAATAAACGGGCTCAACGCAAGCTTCCCTGGACATGCTGATGGCAAGATTGAATGCACTGTTGAGAATTAATGAAACATGTTAGAATATTCTAGAGGAAAATCCCCCAAATTTTCCTGGGGAGTTAAAAAATTTCCAAGCATAAGCAATTACAGTAAAATCCTTGCTGTATTTTCTCTCGGTATTTCCAAAGACTTTTACTTGGGAAAATTTCAAAGAAAGAAAAAATGAGTTTACTTGTTCAAAATCAAGAAAATATGATGACACCTGGTTCTAGAACATTTCCATGACTCCACGGACTTCAGAACTAGGCTATATTTCTTAGAGAGAGTCCATAACTAGCAGAAATTCCTAATAAGCACCTAGAAATCATTGGCAATGAGAATGCATTTTTTTAATAATTCCTAGTTCATATGAGCAAAGCTTCTAGGCCTCTGTATTTTCTGTCTCCTATTCCTGGAATATCATTTCCCCCATTCCATACATAGCTTATTCTTTCATTTCACTCAAGTCTCAAACCATAACCCTGTCAGCCCCACCCCCCAATTTACAGCCTTTTATTTTCCTTGATCAGAAGCCCCACCATGCCTAAGTGACTCCTTCTTCACTGATGTCCTGGTTGTGCTTATCACACAATTTTTATCCCTACCCACTTACATTCTTTACATCTCCCAAACAGTATCTTCTCCACTGCTTAAATCCCATCCCTGCCAACCTCACGTTCTATCTGGCTTTCCAGACTACGGTAGGAAAATGGGGACAAAATCAAGGTGGAAGCAAACGCAAGGTGGCTCATTTTCTATCATTTCATCACCATAGCTGGTTTTAATACAGTGCAAGGAATACACTTCAAACAAGATGCAGGGTTCCACTTTTTTATTAAAGTAAGCCTTTGACAACCTTAGATTTGATACGTAAAATTTTAAACTTTAGCACATACCCTAGAAGTTTATGGTATGTGCTAATTTCTCATTTTCCTGAGTTTTGAACCTGAGTCTTCAGCAAGTCAGTTAGCCAGCCACGATCTGTCAACAGGCTTTACTGCGTTCCACTAGCAATTGCTTACAGAGTGTATCTTGTTACTGGGATGTTTAAAATGTGGGGAGTTTTAAAGTATCAGGATCTATCTACAACAAGTATCCATTGCATTTATTGTGGTTTCATTTTGTACATTAAATTCCTAGCAAGGGCATCAAAACTTATAGGTCTTTTATAGAGATTTGTGAATTTTAACTGCACAGTGGGACACCACAGATGGGTTGTGAAATAATTGACTATAATGGCTACTCCTTGGGAGAGTGAGCTTGAGGGTGGGAGGAGAAAGGAGAGATATATTCTGTCATATCACATAAAAATTATCAAGGTGCCCAAAACAAAAGGAAATAGAATAGAGTTGAATTTAACTATTCCAAGCAGTATAAACAAAATGTTTATTAAATTGTGTTGAGGCAGAAGTGTTGAGAATAAAACATTTTTTTCTGGCAGTTTACAAAAGAGACAAGATCAACTCATAGAGTATTGTAAAGAGATATGTAAAAATAAAGTGAAACCCACGCCATTAGGAAAAAAAAGAATCATTAAAAGCTAATCTATACGCAGTACCCAAATCGTGGCTTCTAATATAGTCTCCAATAAATGGATTCAGGGTCCCATGGAGAAACAGCTGATTCTAGGGCCAGGGCAGGGAATATATAAGGCAAGCTAGAACAATTTACAGTGCTAGAAAGTAAGGAAGCATCAAAAATCAAAGGGACGGGGGCATGCCAAAAGGTAATGGGAAACAATCTGAAAGAGCTCCCAATGGCTGAAACCGGCGGACGATTCTAAGCAATAAACTAATAATGTAGTATTGGATTATAATCCAAACTATAAAATAAATATCCGTGAGTTCATGGTGATGGAAGGAAGGGAGGGAGGGAGGGAGAGACAAAGTGAGGGAGGGAGGGGCGGCAGCCAAATCACCTATATGGAAGAATCGAAATAATTTATATAGATACTCTCCCACAAGTTAGTGAACGCGAGCTCCCCATTCCTTGAGTGTCGGTTGCACTTACTGACTTGATTTTAAAGAGTAGAGTATGGAAAGGTGAAAAAAGTAACTTTACAGTGGAAAAACCTGACAAACACTATCTAAACCAGATAGTCAAAAGCAACGTCAATAATGATAAATCAGGTTGATAGTATGCACACTTAATATGCTGTGATGTAAGGTCACTTCATCTTTATGGTCTTCCTCTCAAAAACATGTATCTGTAGTCTAATCATGAGAAAAACATCAGACAAATCTCAAATGAGGGATACTTTACAAAATGCCCAACCAGCACTGCTCAAAATTGTCAAAGTCTTCAAAAACAAGGAAAGTCTGAAAAACTGTCACAGCCAAGAGAAGACTAAGGGAACAGGATGACTAAATGTGATGTAGTATCCTGGATGGGATCCTGAAACAGCAAAAAAGACATTAGAGAAAAAAGAGTGAATCTGAATCAAGTATAGTTTAGTTAATAGGAATGTATTGATGTTATTTTCTTACTGTGTTTCCCCTGAAAATAAGACCTAGCCAGACCATCAACTCTAATGCATCTTTTGGAGCAAAAATTAATGTAAGACCCGGTCTTATTTTACTATAATATAAGACCAGGTGTTTAATATAATATAATATAATATAATACTGGGTCTTATATTAATTTTTGCTCCAAAAGACTCATTAGAGCTGATGGTCTGGCTAGGTCTTATTTTTGGGGAAACAGGGTAGTTGTGACAAAGATACAACAGAAACATAAGATGTTAACAATGGGGAAACTGGGTGTCGAACTCTCTATACTATCTTTGTAGCTTTTCCATAAATCTGAAATGATTTTAATATATATGTATTTTAATTAATCTGTAATATCCCAATTATATAAAGGACTACATTAGGAATACTCACAACTAAAAGATTTTTATCCCTTGGGGAATAAGAGTAATAATATTAATGATAACCGTAACAACAACTATCACTTATTGAGTACTTACAAAGTACCAGCACCATGCTAAGGACAACACATGCAATTAAGTCTTTTCAGCCATGCTGTAGACCTATGAGCTGGGTACTAATATCACCAGCACCCGTTTTACATATGAGGAAACTGAGACAAAGGGAGGTGCATCAGCGATTGATGGCTGAGCTGCTGAACATTGCTCATCAGAGAGAGCGTTACTCAAACAATGAAAGTTTCACTGTATGACATTTCACAGGTTAGCCATCCATACTCAAATATTATAGGGCTTATTTCACAGAGGGTGCTAAGTAAAGACTGAAATAGGATGGATTTTTCCTAAAAGGGAAAAAGAATGTAATCAGATTTCTTACTCTAAGCGCTGGGTAAATTGCAACTGCAAGACAGAAGAATAGTATACAATTCTGGAATAAGCATAAAGTGACAGTCAATACTAGGGATCTGATAAGTCAATACGTACAAATGAATCGGGATTCATCTAAGCCAGCTTTCACTAATGGATGCTGATTATATGCCAAAGATATGGAAACAGATGCAATACAAGAACTACCCAATCAAGAGCTGTACTACTTTCTGAAATAGTGGTTCAAGAACCAAGATCTCTCTAGAATCTTATGGGAAAAGCTGAAAATTAGGAGAGTTACCAGAACTGCATTGGATCATGTCTGTCCAAGGGATTTTCTGTTGGAGAAGAAAACGAGGTTTTACAAAGCTAAGAAGCAGAAGAGACAGAGAAAGAGAAACACCCAGATCTGCAGTGATCATGCTCAGAAAGCTGAGAAGAGAGGGTCAGATGAAACCAACAACAAGGTCAAAAGCAGTCATCCCCGTGAGAACAGAGTGGGTCCTGGCAGGAAATAGCAGACTTGGGTTTTTCCCTTATTGCTCTGTGGAAGGTTGTCCCTGAATCTGCAGTGAAGACGAAACAGGCTGGTACCAGGCCCCTGACATCTCTGTGATTTAGTGAAGTATAGGTAGAAATCCGTGCCTGGTTCCCATTATGATGAACGCAAAATTGGAGCTCCAGCACCCAGAATAAGAACCCTCACACATTGGACTCTTCATAGATATTTGTTTCCTGAACAAAATAATTGTCAACAAATTAGCTCTTCTATATTAAATTCCAAGTTAATTAACACCGTCTAATTATATATTCTGAGTGCATTATATCTGACAAATTAAAATTCTAATTCACAGAGTGAGGTAAAAAAAGAAGAGGTAAATTGCCTGAATTTCAAAACCTATTCCCAACAAGTCTTATTTCTAGATTAGTGTTCTATGCATTGATTATGTCCTGACGTTCTGAGAATGGCTAATATGTATTTATTGCTCAAAAATATTTATTAATCATTTGCTATGTGCCAAACTTGTATCTGGTTCTGGGGATACGAAGTTGAATGGTAAATTGTACTTTCCTTCAGAAAACTTAGCATCTAGAATAATAACAACAATAATAACAACAACTACTACTACTAACAATTATCAGGCATATTACACATATTAATTGAATCCTTCCAAAAAATTTATAAACTAGAACTACTATTGTTTCCATTTTTTCAGATGATAAAACTAAGACTGAGAGAGCTTAAGTAACTCACTCAATGTTATGTAGCTAGTAAGTGACAAAGCTAAAATTGGAACCCGGAAAAATAAAATTGGAACCCAAATAAAAAAAGCTAAAATTGGAACCCGGAAAAAGCCAAAATCTGGAGCCACATGATGCTTTATGATGCATTCCAGTAGGGGAAGCAGAAAATAAACAAGTAAACCTATAATAATATATTAGGTAATAATAAATACTATAAATAATAAATAATAAATAAAAATAAAGCAGGATGATGTATACAGATGGGGGACAGGGTACATGGAAAAATGGGAGGGGTGGGAAGGGTGGTAAGCAGAATAATGGTACCTAATAGATGTCCAAGTCTTAAACCCCAGAACCTGTGACTATGTCATGTAACATGACAAAGAGGAATTAAGTTTGTGCATAGAATTAAGGAGGCTAATAAACCGACTACAAAATAGAGAGATTACCTTAGATTGTCTGGATGAGTCTGATGTAATCACCTAGGTCTTAAAAATGAAGGAGGAAATCAGAAGAAACAAGAGAGAGCTGGCAGTCTGAGATGGACTTTGAAGATGGAGGAAAGGCCATGAAGTAAAGTAGGTGGCCTCTAAAAGTTCTATGTGTCAAGGAAATGGATTTTCTCCTAGAGCCTCCAGAAAGGAAGACAGCCCTGCAGACACCTTGATTTTAGCCAAGTAAGACCCATGGCAGATTTGTGACCTCTAGAACTATGAATGAGATAATAAAATTATATTTGTTAAGTCAGTAGGTTTTTGGTGATATGTTACAGCAGCAAAAGGAAACTAATACAGGGAGAAGAGCTCCATCACTGGATGATCACTTGAATGATAGATGGTGATACCATTACTTGAGGTAGAGAATATAAAAGGAAGGGGAGTTTTGTTTTTTTTCACTTGTTATTCAGGGTAGCTATTCAGGAAAAGAAAATGAGTTTAATTTTGAAATTCTTAAGAGTGAAGTTACCAATAAAGACAACCAGATGAAAAACGTTTAGAATATAGTTGGGTAGAAATGCCAGAAAAAAAAATATGAGTGGATTTGGGAGTTCTACCTTGTTTTCAATCAATTTACACGAGGTTACAGAAGTCATATGTAAGGATAAGATTGTCTAGGGAGTACTCATAGTAACTTGAGAGGTAAGGATTTTCTAGGGCAGAGACCTTGAGAATACTCAGAGAGAAATTGGGCAAACAGTGACCTGCAAAGGAGATGCTGTCTCTATCTAGATATATCTAACTCCATCTCAGATCTCACTCCTGAGTCCAGATCCACATTTACAACAGCTTTGGGGACATTTCCAGTTGAATGTCACATAAATCCATCAAATTGGTTGCGTCCAAAAGTAAATGAATCTTCTCCCACAAAAATGATCTTTCTGCTGTGTTTGCTTTTTCAGCTAAAGATACCTCCGGAAACTTAGTTGTCCAAGGTAGAAACCCAGAGATTAACAGTGATTCTTCTTTCTTCTCATGGTCCTCTTCATAAAATCCTTTATAAAATTTTGTCAGTACTACCTCCTTATGCCTCTCAAATTCCTCTACTTCTCCCCACCCCCACTGCCCTCTCCTGGATCACTATCATCTCTCAGCAAGAATACAACATTAACCTCCCACGTGCATTCCTGTCCCTCCCCACTCTACTCCCCACACTGCTTCCAGCATGTCATTTTAAATGCTATGCTGCTCGTGGTATTGCCCTGCAGAAAAGCCTCCAATGGTTTCCTGTATTCTCAGGATAAAATATAAACCCTTCAGCATGAAAAAAATTCCCTGAATGATTTCAGTCTTGACTCACTTCACAGTCTCAACATCTCTCCTAAACCATATGAAAAATTCGTCTTTTCCTAAATATGTCATCTGTTCTCTCCTGTGTTCCATCCTTTGTACATACTGATCCCTGTACCTTTAAAAAATCCCATGCTTCTCCACCTGGATAAATTATCCTGGTCCCTTAAGACTCACTTATATATCACCTGTTTCAGAAATCTTTCCCTGACATCTCCAAAGTTTACGTAGGAGCTCCTCCAACAGAACCCTTATGCAGAAAAGAGATTTATTAAAATGATTTGGGGTAGGATAAATAAACAATTAAAGACTGAGAAACCAAGATTGTAAAAACACAGAAAACAGAGCTCTGGTGTCTGGTAGCGGAAACTCCTGACACTGTTGTCAGGATGCCACCGGTGGAACAAATTTATACAAAGCTGACTTTTCATCCTTGTGTCATTCTCTCATGATTCAAAGTCCAAGGAGAGAATCTGATTGGACAGACTTGAGTCAAATGATGACCACTCAGCTAGAGAAAGGCATACTGATATACATTCTTACCATCAACATACATAGTGATATCAGGGTGCTGCTACCAAAAAAAAAGGAAGTTCAAAACAACAATAATTATCCAATATAGCCTTGAACCAACTATGAGAGTCACTGGATTTGTGGTGTCAGAGATATATTTTTTCCCCTAAAATGTTGTAACACATTGGAGAAAGTCAGAATGGCCTTTGATCTGTATTGTTTTCAAGAAAAGTTGGTATTTCATTATAGCAACCTCCTAATAAGTCAGCTATTTATTAAAATGTGTTGCAGGCTAAAATCAGGGCCATTTCTTGTGTCGTCTGAAACAAGTGGAAAGCTCAAAAAGGCATTATGTGCTAAAAAAAAAAAGTGATATTCCTTTGAAGAGTTTTATCATGGATGAAGAAATTTCTAGGTTACATTAATATGTTATTTATAGTCTTAGGGCTCATGAGAACAAGTAAAGAGCTACACTCCTTTTCCTGAGGAGTAATGAGCATCTTTCTGTTACCTCTAGTTGTTCTTAAAAGCCTTATAGAAGTCACATGGCACAGTCCACTATAGCATAGAAAGACTCGATTTCAGCAGACATCAACTGTATTTCCCCCTCAGTTCCTGCCCCTCAACCCTCCACATGTCATGGGCATTTAGTTTTTTTTAATCAGGACGTGAGTTCCCCATTTACAAAAGGGATAAAGATACTTGTTGGTCAGAAGCAAACCATGAGATAAGCCCACCAAACAGCGAGCGGTCACAGGTAGGCCTCCTCTCAGGGGAAATTCTTGAACAGAGCACTTGAAAGAAGCTTTCGTGAGAGCCACACTCCTCAGTGCGGTGTCAAAGTCTTAAAGCTAAACTTTGGGATGCAGAACAGCCTTGTTTTCTGAAAATAGAAGACTAGGTGTCTTGATAACACACAGGACTCCCTCCGTGTTTTCATTCTTCTACCACCAAGTTCACTGACATTCATTTTTTACTCTCACCTATTGACTGATATTAACAGAAGCAGAATTAGACTTAATTGGATATCCCATTAAATAAAAGAGATGCGAGATGCTTTGAAAAAAAAAATGGCAGCAACCACTAAAGGAAAGCTTTCAGAAAGCCAGTATTCTTTTCCTGATTTCTCTAACTGGCAATGTTACTTGAGCCAGTTGTTTCCAATGTTACTTGTTTCTAGTTTCTCTGATGTGTACAGTAATATTAGTAATATTAGTGAGAACTCAATAAGATCATTTATATAAAAGTAATTTGGAAAAGGAAAAAAAAAAAGTACACTATTATATAACCAAACCAGAATCTGTAAGTGCTTCCACAAATTCACTATTTTACTCCAAAATTATAATTCCCTTCAGGTAATAATGCTACTTTCAGATTCAGAAACTAGAGAACTCCATTTCTTCCCACAGTTCTAGGATGCAGCTACTTTCCAGTAGTACCAAATAAATCATACTCCCCAGTTTTGCAGGCTACCTGCTGATAACTAATGAATGGCTTTTTGGTCAATGGATGTTTTACTTATTTTCCAAAAAAGAGAAAATTAACATTTTGAAAAGTTCACTGATTTAGATTACAACCTCCACTAGATTTCCTTTCTATCATTGTTTAGCCATCTAAACACCAACTCTTTAAAGAAAATTGAACATGGTATGAGCCAAGTTAAATAAATATAAATGTTGGCAATGGGTACATATATGTTGAATCTAAAAATTATTTTTAATTGATTCTGGAAGCACTTTTTGAAGTTCAATAAATGCTTTAGAAATCAGGGGGAAGTCCACAAATGATAATAGTGCTTAGCTCGTCTCAGTGGAAATTGTCTCATTAACACGTTAGCTGCTAAAATTGTATGAGCCCAGCCATCTTCTTTGCCTGCCTCAAGGAAAGAAACCCTACTTTCACAGTTTTGCTTTAAAAAATAATCCTTGTTTAAACTGTTAACAGTTACGCTAGTGGTGGCCCATGGCAAGAAATTCAAATCCCTCTCCTTCCCTTCCACACGAGCATTTCCAAACCCTTCAGCTAGCTTTTATACTGCCATTGCAAAATAACTTTTCTGATGGCACTTAAACTATTTTTACCAGCTGTAGGAATAGACACCCTCCATGCAGAACAAGGATGTCTTCTGCAAAGTGATCTCAAAAGTCCCAAAAGTAATGAATATCAGTAATAATATCATAATAGATTTCCAGTAAAAGGATCACATGGCATTAACTAAGCAACTTTTAGATTAGCTGCTGTATAAGAATTAACCTAATTAAATGAAAACTTTTCAAATAATTTTGTCACCACAGGTATGAGGTTTACTTTAAAGTGGGTGACTTTAGAGAGTGATTTTATTTCTATATTTGGTGACTTAAAATACTAGGATTATTAGGAAAAGATCACATAGAATCTGCCTTGAATTAAAGCAATTTTAGCAAATAGAGTTCACACCAGAATTATAATTCATAGGAAATATTCAAAAATTGTGACCAAATGGAACATTGAAGCCTGCATTGTTATAACTTAAATTTTAAGACCTTAGAACTCTTTATTTAACACCTACATAGATTGTTTATTTTGAGCCATTAGCTAAGCTCACATTTTAGGAATATATATAATCCAAATTAGTGAGAACAGCACAAAGTGAAAGAAAATTGTAATTACACTTTAAGATTAAAATGACAAGTTCTTCCCATTTTCCAGTTTTGCTAAATAATAAATGCCGTTGGTTAACATTTCAAAATCCTGTATAAAATTGCTTTTGCTTTTTCTTGGAAAAACCTACTGAGTACATCTGAAACCTTTGTGACAAGTTCTACAAATGTAATGAGTGGCTTTTTTCTTAGTTAGAATATGAGGTTTCACAGCAAGTTTTCAAGGCTCATGCTCCCATCTTGTTTCTAATGCTTCAAATCCAAAGGGCAAGTGACTAGAAGGCCAGAGCTGTTCAATGCAGGAAACAGGAGTCTCTTGACAGCTAGAAACCAGCTCTACCACTTTTGCTCTGGTACCAAAGAATGAAAAGAAAGACAAAGAGGAAACATAGGAGAAAAACTTTGTGACGTTGAGCTAGGAAAGACTTTTTAGGCATTACACCAAAAGCAAGGGCCATAAAAGAACAAATTGATAAATTCAACTTCATTGAAATTAAAAATCTGCTCTTTTAAAAACACTATTAAGAGAATGAAAAGACAAGCCACATACTAGGAAAAAAATTGCAAATTATATATTTGATGAAGGACTTGTTTAAAGAATACAAAAGAACTCTCAAAATTCAATAATAAGAAAAACAAAATTTTAATAGGCCAACAGTATGAACAGACACTGCCCCCAAAATATCATGCAGATTGCAAAATAAACAGATGAAAAGATGTTCAACATCATTAGTCATTAAGGAAATGCAAGTTAAAACCACAAATTAATACCATTGCACACCTATCTAAATGAATGAAATTTAAATACTTACCATATCAAACGTCAGTAAGAATGTGGAAGAACTGGAACTTTCACGTAGTGCTGATGGAAATGTAAAAGGGTACAACCACTTTGGAAAACACTGCCAGTTTCTTAAATTAACCTGTATCTACCGTATGATTCAGCCACGCCACTGTTAGATATTTACCTAAGAGAAATGAAAACATCTGTCTACATAAGACTTGTACACAGATGTACATACCGCTTTATTTGCAACAGCTAAAAAATTGGAAACAATCCAAATGTCACCAACATATGAATGGATAAACAAATGGCCCTTTATCCGTATAAGAGAATAACACTGCAATACAAAAGAATAAACTATTGATACATGACAATGTAGATGAATCTCAAAAAAAGTACAATGAGTGAAAGAAATTAAACAAGAGTACATATTGTATGATTATATTTATATAAAATTCTAGAAAGTGTCTACTAACTTATAGTAATGAAAAGTAGATCAGTGGTGGGAAGGAGCAGGAAGAGCATGTGGCAAAGAATTACAAAGGAACAGGAGAAAACTCTTGGGGTGCTGAATATGTTAATTATCTTAAGTGTAATATAGTTTCATGGATACATGTACATATGCAAATTTATCAGTTGTATACTTTATGTATGTACACTTTAATATATGTCACTTATACCTCAATAAGGCTGTATTCTTTTAAAAAAGAAAAAGATAGAAAGGAGAACACTTTCCCGAGGCAACGACATCATATACGTGAAAATAAATCAAGTTGTCTGCTCTTGGCCCACACTGACCGTCCTTTACCTCTCATATCACCTGCATATTTATGAACTAACAAATAAAGTATGCAGTCTTCATGGATAATATATTTATACATGCAAAAGGCAGCCAAATAATTAGCTACTCTCTCTACTTACCCAGGAGAATAATAATCAATGTTTGATGAGTAGCAAAGTATACAGGTTTGATTTACAATGTTTCCCTCCGCTGTGAGGTTGGGCTGGTAAAAAGGTGTTCATACACTACGAAATGCCTATTTACCAGGCTTCTCTAAAGGGCCCCCTGCACGTCTTTTCTTTTTCCCCATGACTTCTCCACCAGTAGTGATCTGTTGTCTTCCAGTCCGGATGCTCTGTCCACAAAGCAGATGGAGCAGTTCTGTCCTACTTCTAGTTATATCTGATACTCGCGGATAAAAGAAACATTTCCTCCTTGCTGAGTATTCTTGTTCACATGTGCTCATTTGGCTTTGTACCTGCTTATGAGACTTTCCAGCAACATAGGTGCCAAGGCATAATGGTTGCGCTCTGCGAGCCCAGGAGCCCTCAGGGTACTATTTAATGTTGCCCTGTACCATGGTGATGATGGACCATGACGAGGATGATGATAATGATAAAGCCTTAGACTTTTTCCTACAATGTGTTGATATTCTCAGACCAGTTCAGCTTAAGACATTTTTATAATGATAGCACGTTTGATATTCTCAGCGCATGCTGAGGACCAGGTCTTTCTCACTTCTGTTTCTCCCTTAAGGAAGATGGCTTTATTAAAAGGAAGGGGCTGTTTGCCAGTTGGAACTGCCTCCTATGCCTTGTGAAGCTGCCCAACATAGCTGGTGGGCCAAAGAACCCAGTCTCCACTGTGGAGTTTGGCTCCTGCCAGAACTCACAGCCCCCAAGAAGCAACAGAAGAAAGCCAGGTGTCTGCAGTGCGTGTAGCTGTTTCATCAGCATAAGTGCAGTTCCATTTATACCAGTTAGTGCTGTCCAGGTAGAGTATTTACCACATATACAAATAGTTCATATGACCCCTGATAGCCATGGCAATAGCGTTTGTACTAACAGTTGATCCAGAGCTGAATCCTGCCAGTTGCACCATGATTAATTCACTGCACGGGCAGAGGAAAAGCAGTTCTGGCTGAACCCTTGGGTTCAGGCTGAGATGAGCCTACCAAAAAAGAGCTTTACTACTATGATCGAGTCAATGAACAGTGAATCCAGAGGTTCTGAGTGCCTTTAAACTTTGCCAATAAATGTGAAATGGGAAGATAGCATCAGTGTAAGCACTGACTCTTGCTAAAATGCCACTCCCTGTGGAGTGCTCAGTTGTTCTTTTGTGATCTGAATCCCCTTGAAAGGTTTGAAATACATAACTAACTTGGTTCTCAGCATCCTTTGGTTTTCAACGTAGAAACACATTCCAAGGAACACAATGCAAACAATGAACATATTCCCCGGCATTACTACCAGACAAGGGATTTAGATAGACACGATTTGCTTTCAGAAATGCCATGAGTGTAGTGCTATCGAAGAAGTGGGCTTTGCCTTCCTGTACTTCTTCCCTTTCTGCATTCACTGAGGAGGCTGTTTGTAACTGTGGGGGAGGAACAGTATGCATGAACAGGTGCTGACAGCATGCATTGCTTAAAAGTCTCTCTTCAGCCTGAAGGTGAAAGGACTCTCAGAAACTTTCCAGACCAACTTTACATGTCCCCAACCTAAACTTAGGCACAAGTCCACATCTTAATATTTTAAAAAGCTGGGTAATTCATATTTACTTCAAATACTGCTGATCTTTAAACTAAACTGAAATGTTGGATATTTGGATACTCGTTGTCTCCTGTGATTTTTTTTTTATTAAATATTTGCCAAAGTAAAAGTTACCAAGTATCTTAAAAAATATTTGGTGCATATGCTGAAAAAGCTCCAACCACTATGCTATTTATTACTCTTTCAGGTGCAGGATTAAAGCATCGCTTATTAATCCATTTGTTAAGGAACTGGGAATTTTTTCCTTGTTGATGGTGAAGGGAAAGCAATATGTGAAAGCGAAAACCAAGCAAAAGTATATGCACTTCACAGAGTATATGTCTCCAAGCAGTTGAGGAGCAAAATTATACAGTTAGAGTCAGTTTCCTTCTTATTCATGCATTTCCTGATATATAAAAACATCTGTTTTAGTTAGAAAGTATACACTGCCACAGTCTGAGTCCATTTTGACTGTTCACGGCAGGCAGTGGAGGCTGATGTGGGCTATCAGTTGGAATATGAGGCACAAGGTACCCCTACTACTTGGTTATTAAATATTTTTAACATCATCCCAGCTTATAAGCTGCAATTGGGCGTTAGTAACACTTTTTTTTTCTAACATAGTGCTGTGTTGTTTAAGGGGTTCAGAATAGACCTCCCCAAGATGTGCCACTTGGACATGTGAATTATTTTGAGCTGAAGGCAATTGATCCTGCATGCTCATGAGAAACTTTGACCTCTCCCTCAAAGAATTAGGGGCTTGCCCACGAGCGTTATCACAGGAAATACCATTCTATGAACTACAGGGCAGGGCAAACCTCTAATTACAGAACACCTGCTCTTCTTATCATCCTGTTGAAGACCCTGCTCACCTCCGAAGCCTCAAGGCACTTTACCTCATCCTTAGTTCAGAATGCCATATCTACCTCATTTTTCCTTTCTGTCTCTGAACCTCTCATGCATGTGGGGTCTCTGACTGTTTCGTGTATATGGCATTCCTATACACCCATATGTAATTAAATTTGATTATTTCCTCTTGTTAATCTATATCTTGCTAATGTAATCTATTTTGATTTAATTATTAGACCAGCCAGGAGAAACTTGAAGAGTATAGGAAAATGTGTTCCACCCCCACAGTTATAAACAGCCTCATTAGTGAATGCATTAGCATGGATAGGAATGCCTGAAGAAGGAAAATGGGCAGAAATCCTCTCTTGCAAACAGGGAACAGGAACTTGATGAGAACATAAGTTGATTTTCTGTTGTCTTAGTCCATGAGGGCTGCTGTAACAAAATACCATAAACTAGGTAGGTTATAAACAACAGGCATTTATTTCTCACAGTTCTGGAGGCTCAGAAGTCTAAGACCAAGGTGCCAGCAGATCCGGTGTCTGGTAAGGTGTCTGCCCAGCTTCCTGATTCAGAGCAGCCATATTTTTCCTGTGTCCTCACATGGCAGAAGGAGATAGGGTGCTTTATGGAGTCTCTTTTATAAGAACACTAATCGCATTCGCGAGGGCTCCAGCCCATGAGCTAAGCACTTCCCAAAGGCCCCACTGCCCAATGCCGTCGTTTTGGGCCATAGGATTTCAACATGAATTTTGAAGGGACACAAACATTCAGATTATAACATCTGTAGTAATAACTTTGCTCCCCGTTTGTTAGTGTTTTGTTTTTGTCATCATTTGAGACCTGTAGGCCCTTATTGAGTTCTTTATCACAATATAAAAGACTCACAATCCAGGATAATAATAACAGCCATGAATTAAACACCTAATACTATATTAGCATTTGCCCATAAGTCTGCATGACCCATAATCCTCACAACATTCCTCCATGGAGAGTGTTATTATCCCCAAGGAATCTAAGCTTCAGAGAGGGAAAATTATTCACCAACAGATATACGATATTAGGTAGCAGAGCACAGTTACAAACACAGGACTATCTACCTCCAAAGCCAGTGTTGATTCTACCGTGTTTTATATTATTACTTTTAGAAAAGTTATTGAGGCTGTCAAGCTTTCCCTAAGAGTCAGGATGTTTCCTCCATTCCTGCCACCTCTTGCTTTAATGAAACAAGCAGCCCTTCCCCACCATGGGCTCTGAGTCCTAGTTACTTTAAAATAGTTATCTTTGCTAATGTAATTATAACAATACCCATGCATGACTAATCAAGATGTGTGTGGGGGGGGGGGGGTTGTTTTGTTTTGTTTTGTTCTCCTTTAGCAGAGAAATAGCTCTGGAATTGAGGACAACGTGGACTGGAAGAGCCCAGACATAACTGGAAAAGGACCGTTGGATGAAGACAAAGGGAACACTTTCAAAAAATATTAGTACTGTGCAGGAAACATTTCTCAGGTAATCCAAGAGTTAGGGTTGCTTAAACTAAAGTGATAATATGCACTTCTTATGTGATTAATAAGTAAGTCAGACAAAAGACACTCTGAATTTGAGGCAAGAAGAGATCACAGAGGTTTAAATACCTATGGAAATCAGTAAGAACGCTTAGAGCAGGATTCTGTATCTATTTTCTCTACCTATTGTCTTCAGACTAATTTATAGCGAAGACGATAATGTGAATTTTCCTATATAGTCATGTACCACTTAATGCCAGAGATACAATCTGAGAAATGTGTCATTAGGTGATTTCCTCATTGTACGAACATCATAGAGTGCACTTACACACACCTAGATGATATATCTGACTGCACACGTAGTGTATAGCCTATTGCTCCGAGGATACAAACCTGTACTGAATACTACAGGCAAATGCAACACAATGGTATTCGCCTGTCTAAACATGTCTAAATAGAGAAAGGATGCAGTAAAAACATAGTGGAAGAAATTAAAAAAAAAATGTTACTCCAATAAAGGGCATTTAACATGAATGGAGCCTGTAGGCCTAGAAGTTGCTTTGGTGAGTCAGTGAGTGCTGAGTGAATGTGAAGACCTAGGACATTGCTGTACATTATGGTGGACTTTATAAACACTGTGCACCTGGGCTACACTACATTTGTAAGAGAACATGAGTAAACATGTGCAAGTATGATACTGTTCCCTGCCTGACACGGCATACTGTTTTACAGCAAACTTTATTTTATACAGAAGTAGAAAGAGTATACTCTAAAGTAATAATAAATAGTCTGGTAAATACATCCCAATAAGAGTCTTTTATTATCATTATCAAGTATTATGTACTGTGTATGACTGACAGTGCAGTCGGTTTTGTTTACACCAGCATCACCACAAACATAAGTAATGCATTCACTACAATGTTACAATGCCTACGTTGTCACTAAGCAATAGGAATTTTTCAGCCCCATTATAATTTTAGGGCTCACCGTCATATATGCAGTCTGTTATTGATCCAAACGTCCTTATGGGGTGGATGACTGTACTCAAAATTGTTATTTTTTCAGTCTTGAGCAATTTAATCTTCCCTTTTAAAGAAAAACAAAAATTGTGGAGCCTCTGCTTTTTTTAATTCATTAAATATAAACTTCTTATACTCGGAAAGAAATAAAATTAATAACGAAATAAATCTATGCAGTAGATACAGTCAAAACTATAGATAATCAAATTAAGTTACCAAGTTAATTTAATGTGATAGCTGCTATTTTACTAAAACCAAAGTGATGGCATTGTAAATGGTGGATGATATACCTTCAGGTCTGGTTCTGTATTTTAACTATTTCTGTATGCTGAATTCAGAAATATCAATGCAGAAAAAAAATGCCCTTTTAACTTAAGCATGCAGCAAATCATGGAAAAATGTCAAGATATATTTTGCTACTTCAGGAGACTCAGAGCTTCCATGGAATCAAGGTTATAACAATCTATTTTTATATGCCAATGTAAATAACTCTATAAAATGACTACTTTAATTAATGATAAGATTAACATTATGGTACACAAAATTAGGTTGATAATAGAGATGAAAAATACCAGGAGTTTAAATTTGTTTCTTTTTCTTTCTTTTAATATCCTCATCATAAAAGAAGTCAAGGAGTAGCCAGCCCATGACTGATAGAGAAAGCCATGATGTCATCAAGAATCTCGGCTCCTATATTTCTGCTCCATTGTCCTAACTCACGTATTCCAATTTTAAGGTGACCCCATAGTCCTTGGAGCACGTGTTGGAATTGCAATCATCATATCCACATTAAAGGCAAAAGGGAAAGCAAATGTAAAGAAACAAAAGAATTCTTCCTCCATCGAGTTCATTCCCTTCAAAGTCTTGCATATGATTTCCACTTACACCTTATTTGCCTAAACTTTTAATTAAATGCCCATACCTAGTTGCAAAGTAGTTTTCCAGGCAGCAATGTATCTGGGTTTGTTACCTACTAAGGTATGGGGAGAAAATAGATGTCAGACAAGGCAACTATCAAACTTTGTCACATGTTATATTTGTAAAGTCTAACGCAGCTCTTAATATAATCAGGAACACTTAACATTTACTACTAATAAACTATTGCCATTTGGTATATATGCAGATGACATCCACTGGGTATGTATGAAATAATAGTAAATATATATTGGTTTCTGCTCCCCATTCCTGACACAAAGCTCCTAAAATCCTTGTAATTTCCTAAGTAATAAGAGCACTCAGAGCATCTTTTGTTCTAATAGTTGGTTTTTGACTCTGGTTCCTGACATAGATAGCACTTCTAATCTTTTGTTCTAATAAGGCTATTCTTGATAGGTTCCAGGATAGTTTCAGGATGGGGGCTGGTGACTGGAAAGACCAACCCTTAATTAGAAACTTGGAATTTTCAACCCCACCATGACATCCTCCAGGAAGGGGAGAGAGGCTAGAGATTGAGCTAATGGTCAATCATGCCTACATGATGAAGCCTCCATAAAAATCCCAAACATACAGGATTTAGAGAGCTTCGGGTTGGTGAACACATCCTTGTGCCAGAGAATGGCACACCCCCAATTCAATGGGGACCGAATCTCCTGTGCTTGGGACCCTTCTGGACCTCACCCTATGTATGTCTTCATCTTGCTGATCATTGGTGTGCTTTATACAATGAGCTGATAAACATATGTGTGTCCCTGAGTTCTGTGAACCACTCTAGCAAATTGTCAAACTCACCGAAGGAGTCATGAGAACCCTGGTTTATACCCAATCAGAAATGCCAAGGACAACCTGGGATTTGCGATTGGCATCTGAATTAGGTGCAGTCTTCTGGGACTGAGCCCTTAACTTGTGAGTTTTGATGTTGACTCTAGGTAGAGAGTGTCAAAACTGAACTGAACTCTAGGACACCCAGCTGGTATTGCAGAAGTGTTTGGAGGGTAAAAAAAAATCACACATCTGGTATTGAAACATTGCATATGTGAGTAAAAGAGACACACAGGACTGATTTTCCTGTACATTATATGTCTGCTTACAATGTGAAAATGGCCGTTCCTCCATAGTGCAGGTGATTTTCAGTTCTACTTGCTTAAACTTTTATAAGCAAAGAGATGACATCATTCTACCATTATTTTTATTTCCTAAAACCAGCAAAACCTTTGTTCATAAGGCATGCAATGACAGTTTTCAATTTCTAATGTAGTTTCTAGCAACCTAAAGGATCAGAATTATCTCTTTTTCATAGAAGAAGAATCTGAGGTAAGAGAGATTAGACAACCTGCCTGAGGTGATACAACTAATTCTAGGGCTGGACGGACCCCATTGTGGGTATTGCGCCTCCTTGGGTCCCTTCACAAAGATCCAGTCATCTGTGCAAAGCTCCTTAGGCATAGAGAGTCACTTTTTCAGACCTAGGGATCCATTTAACATCGTGCCTAGCCACGAAATCCTATAGGTTTCCTAATGGCTTAAAAGAGTGAATGTGTTTGTCTTGGCATTTCAAATTCAAGACATGGTACATGGGTCTCAGGTAGAGTGAGTGCTACCCCACCAGTTGCAGTGATGGAGGTATATTATTTTACATTGTTGATGGTAAATACACAAGATTTCCAATTATTGTAGAAAAGCAGCCTATAGTTGTGGTTAAGAATATCAATTCTGGATCCACACCACTTGGTTTTGAATTGCAATACCAAACTTATAGGCTGTGTGATCTTCCTCAAGTTATTACACCTGTGCCCCAATGTTCCTCTTCTGTAAAAAGTAGATAATAATAGTACCTTATACCACAGGGTTCTTAAAATAATGCCTTAACACATAGAAATTCCACAGTGTTTGCTATCATTATTATTAGGAGTCATTGTATTATTAGTATTAATATTATTGTTATAGTCATTCTATAGAGGCAGCAGAAGGGAGCAATTTTCCATAAATAGGAGTATGGTAGAATCCTAAAGAAGAAGGAATTCAGAGAATCATAGAAAATGGAAATGCATTTGAGAATCACATAGACCTTAAATCAAATATCGTCTCAGATTCATCACTTATTTTGGGTGGAGATTTTTCCTTAGCTGGCAATAAAGAAAAGGAAAATGATATTTCTTTCATTCAACTATTGTAGAGCTGAGCAAAATAACTGATCTTTTTCACTCAAACTTCCAGGCATACATTAGAAACTGACATTACAAAATGACAACTGGAGGGAAGAGGGAAGGAGGGAATAAACCTGTGGGTTGGGGGTGAGGAGCACTCACACATTTGGGAAAGGCGGGAACTGTTAATGCAGAGCAACACTGGCAAGAAAAATTAAACAGAACTAAGCTACACATTAGAGACAGAGCCCTGACCATTTTTCAATTTGCCTGAGAATTTTCCGACTTCTGACTGACCTTCTGATATCCTCCTGCATCCTCCCTTAACTTGCATCCTCCTCTTAACTTATTTGAATTTCTTTTTTCAATTTGATGGCATACATACTGTGTTTATAATGTCCCATGAAGAACAAATTAAACAAATGAGTTTAGAATGTATCCCCCTTCTCTGCATGGCAGGCAGTAAAGGACAGCCACAATCTTCACTTTATATTAATAAAACAAAGTACAATATTCATGCAAAAATAATTACTGAAAGAATATTTCTGAGTGGTTTTATAAAAGTGCTTTCTTCTCTATATTTTCACTCAGATAAACTCAGGGATAAGGCTTCTGAGGAGGGGACCTCAGAGTTCACTTTCTCCCCATCCCCACCCCACCCCAAAGAGGGGAAAAATTGAGTAAAAAAAAAATATTTGTAACTAAAAACAAGAAATTCCAGAGAAAATAAAAGCAGTTAGGCATGAAGAATCTTAGTGTACTTCGGCTCATCTGGGCAAACTTTAAGATTGGTACATATGTGACTTATACTGCAAACCTTGCTTTAAAACTGGTTCTTTATGTAAATTGCTATTTCCCACAAAGTTCAGAAGGAAACTTCAACTCCTTTCATTCTCTTTATGTGCTTTCTGCCTCAAACCCAGCTCATCAGACATGCAAACAGGTAGAAGTGATTCCTTGTGCAAGATAATTGAAAAGTGGTTCTGCCTTTCACCATAAAGAGTATGTATTCTTAAAAAGAGTCATGAACTATCAGGCAGAATAACATCAGATGGTAAAGCTTGGATGGAGAAATAGAGGTAGGTACAAAGCAACATTGTACAATCGCTAAGCCCTTGTTCTAAGGCACCCCTCCCTCAGTCAGTAACCCTGACAGCCTCTGGACTGTGGTACATTTGGACATCAGGGACCACGTTATGCTCTAGTGTGGTTAAAAATATTGTTCAAATTCTCCACCTCAAAGGCTCCTTCTTGTTTCTAGCTGACCATTTTCTAGCTCAGTAGCACCCCCACTAGAGGGCAGGAAAGAGCACAAAGAACAAATAGAACTCTATTAACTGAATTCATGTTTTAATAGTGAAGGATAAGGATTAAGAAAGCACTTACCGTATTTTTCTGTGTATAATGCACACTGTTTAATCCAAATTTGTGAGGGAAAAATAAGGATGCTTATTATACATGGGTAGTGCTAATTCCATATCTATATAATTTTTTTAAATTATTTTATTTATGCTTATGAGTTAAAAGTGTAACTCGAGAAATCAGCAGCGATATCAAGAATACTATAATCAGTTTTATTGAATTTATGACGAACTTGCAATGACAAAGAATTCTTGGCCTTCTATGATGCATAAATATCGTAAATTTGTTACTGGTACATAAAATTTCTTCTACCTTGTATCTGTTCTTGTGTTTTGTTATTTGTTACATAAAATTTCTTGTACCACAATATGTTAAAAAATAAGTGCTAAAATTCCTTTGCAATACTAAAAACAAGTGCCTAAATGTAAACAAATAAAAATATGAATTAAAAAATTCAAACAAAAGATTTTTTTCCCTGAAAGTTTAGGCCAAAAATGTGGGCATGCATTATACATGGCAAAATACGGTATTTTGCCCACATGGTCTGTGGTCTTAATTAACATATATAATGTAGAATGAACCCCACTTGAATCCCAGACTCATTTTTAAAAATTCAAGATTCTAATTGTGTGACTGACTCCAGCTTTTCCTCGCAGTTATTTTATTTGGTAAATTCATTCTTTTTCCTGGCCTCTAAATAGTATCTATGAGCAGGCTCTCCTATGCACGTGTGCAAGACCTCTTACATTTTGTGACAAAATGCTAATTGAATTTATTATAACACGCACCCACTCAAAGTGAAAAAAGGGGATGCAGTAAAAAAAAAAAAAAAAAAACTGGGATCCACAAACAATTTTGTACTTTTTCACAAATAAGTCCTAAGATTTAAGAGTGAACCAAGTTTCGCTGCAAATAATATGTTTATCCAAGCTCAGCTAAACATGTAGCCTACTAGTATCCATCTATGAGAAGAATAAAAACAAAAAGAAGCTAAAATTACACATATTAGAATTGATCCCAAGTTAGTCTAAATATGAAATATATGTGCAAACTTGATAGGTTTAAAAAAAAAATGGGGTCCTTATTTCAGGGATTTTTGTTTGTTTGTTTTAATCTATACTATGTGAGCTCTTGGAGAATATAGATTTGCTGTCCTTTCTTTATAATATGCAAACTGATGTTTTTATTCTGGGGATTTCTCATGAGTTAACAGCCACACTGTCACATATGGTTGCCTTTCCACCTAGTACTATATAGGGTTAAGTGCCTATTGATTTCTGTAACTGGGGTTTATTTTGTTTTGTTTTGTTTTTAGGTCAAATGTATTTTATGTGAAAGGTCAAAGTGTGGTAGTGCAGCTGCAGTCTGGGCAACCCCAGCAGGAGGAAGGTAACAACAAACTTTGTCTATGGAACCAACCATAAACAAAAACTACAATTCGCTTTTGCTGCTTTTCTGCAGAATCTGTATTTGCATTTTAAATTACATTTTGGTATACTCATTTTCATCTTTTCTTTTGGCTTTTAAAGCTGGAACAGAGACTCCTGACAAAAAACCACTATCTAAGATTGGCATTTATTAGGAGAGAAAAAACACATCCACATGATTTTTTTCTAAAATATTCCTTTGAGATTAGTTATTTCAGAAAGTCATGTTGACAGGCAGATGGAGAGAAAGATACAAGATGGTTTCCGAGATTCTAGGAAATCTCAAAGCCTGGATTTCCATTTCAATACTTCAATTCCTTGCGAGTCAGCGAGTTTCTCTAACTCACTGTATTAAAATGTGTAATATAGTGTATTAACTTTGATCTCCTGATACATGCTGACAATTACATAGTTTACCATGCCAATAAGTTTACTGAAATCAAATCAAATCAAACTTCTTGTCTCCTAAACCCCTGTAGAGATGCTCTTTCTATAAATTGATTAAGGCTCCCATGTTCCCTCTCTCCCTGCTTAGCCTAAATACTGGTCATTAGTAACAGCTTCCTCTGTGTGTGATCACTGAGTATTAGATGTAAAGCAAAACAGAAATTCACAGGAATTGAATTGTGAGCTTATTCTCACTTCTTTGAAAGGGACCAATGCCTCCTCATTAAATGATTAACACGTTTGACATTCTCGTGGACTCTTTCGTCAACGACTTTATCGATGGGTAAACCAAAAAAACAACATAAAAAAAAACAACCTTACTTTTCATTTTATTACTAAAGGACAGATGCTGAAAAACTGAAGACTGAGCCAGCTGCCAAGGGGGAATAGAAAAAGAGTACAAATCGAACTGCCAGCTTTCTAAAGGGGATACTAACATGGAAATGTACTACTATGATTGACTCAAGTGAACTTAAAGGTACTGATATTGTGGGATGTTTCTAAGTCTCTACAATCCTAGAGAATTATAATTTTCTATATCTTATTGGTATATCTCATTGGTTTATGTCTGAGTACATCCTGCTCTGCATTTTCCTAGCACTCAGTAGTTTCTTGTCCTGCAATAATGAAACCCCTTATGCTTGAAGCACTATTACATACATTCATTAAAAAAATATATTAAATATAAAAGGCACTAGGGGCACCTTTGTGAAAAACACTGATAAGACCCCCAGTCTCAAGTTTATATTCTAGTTAGCAAGAGATTCAGTAAGTAGGAAATAAATGAACAAAATCATTTCGGATATTACAAGTGCTACGATAAATAAAGAGTGATAATGAGAATGATGTCGGGAGGTAAAGCTAATTTAAATTGAGCAATCTGGAAGGCTGAACGGAAGCTGTGAGACATGAGCTCCATGACAGGAAAGAGACGATGATGAAAAGATTTGGGGTTAGAGTTCAAGCAGACAGTATATATAGCAAGTGCCAAGGTGCTGGCATGGGAAAAAGCTTGACATTCAGAGAAGCTGCTGTGGCCGTTGGGCAGTAAGGAAGAGGTAAAATGGAAGGGGATGAACTCCGAGATAGAGACAAGAACCACACTTTTAGGTCATTAGGAGCTGTGGAGTTATCCATTTCTGTGAAATTAACCCCCAAAACTTAATGGCTTAAAAAAAAAAAAAAAAAAAAGGTTGTATTTTTCTCACACTTTGGAGGTTAGAAATATGGAAACTTCTTCCAGGAAATTTACCTCTGGTCCATTTCCTGAGGTAGGTAAAGTTGGCGCCCCCACTTCCCAAGGGATTTCTTCATTCAATGTCTGGTGCCTCAATGCTCCCTGGCCTTTTTTTTTCTCTACATGGACATTCTAGGGGTTTTCCAACTGGCCTGTTCTTCTCACAAGGTGGCATCATAGTTATCTCATGGTATTTAAGCCTTTTTACATGAAGACCAGCTTCACCCAGACCAAGCCTTGACTAAACCTTTAAGCCTCCTGATAGCCTTTCTTGGAAGTCTCACAGCAGAGTGTCTGCCATTTTTGTTAATCAAACAAGGTAATGAGATCAGCCCAGATTCGAAGGGAGGAGAATCAGACCTCTCCTTTCTAAGGGAAGTGTCAAAGAATTTGTGGGCATAGTAAGTATTCTGCATTTTATTCTGAGTAGAATGGGAAGCCACTGGAGACTTTAAAATATGGAAATGACATGATTTTATTTTTGTTTTTTTAAAGATCATTTTGGTTGCAAGATAGAGAATACACTGCATGTGGACAAAAGAGAAAGGAGGAAGGCCAGTAGAAGCTATTACAGTTGTCTAGATGGTGCATAAAGGAATGGTCGCAGAGGACAAGGAAAAGAGTGAGTAAATATGGCGGACACTGTGAAGGGGTTGAAATTGGATAGGTCGGGGGAGAATAAAAAAGAATCAAGAAGATCCTAAAGATTTCACTGAGGAGCTGGCTTGATGATGGTACTATTTACTATGACAGGAAGAACAAGGTAAAACTGTTTACATGTCTCAAACAATTGTCGCAATAGCTCTTTGAGCCAGCTATGTGGTAGACCTTATAATTCCCAATCTATTATAGGGGTGAGAACAATGGGATTCATAAGGAGAAAAAGAAAAAAGAAATAAAGGAAAGGGGGAGAAGGGAAGGGAATATAGAGAGATTTTCCTAAAACAATTAACTAGATAAGGGGAGAATAGGTCTAGAATTAGTCCAGATATCTAGTCAACCCATATTCCCATTATATAACATAGTTGTCAATAGTATTAACAAGTTTTAAATTATTTACTTATCTTAAAACTACTCAAAGAATAGTTCCCTCTGGGTAAAAGAGAAGCCCTTAGTAATTACAGAATTTAAACAGTAGGATGAATTAAATATTTTCAAGGGTCCCTACATTTAATGTATCTTGATGTTTTTTGTCTGTTATACATCACCTACTACATATAAATTTTTTTCTTAAGTTGAACTGAGAGTCAAAGTGAATAGAGGAAAAGTATAATCTAGTAGAAAGGTTCTGGAGGCTTCATGTATTGTTTCTGACTTCAATATTAAATAAACGTATGAAAATTTCTTAAATTCTGTGCTTCAATTTCCTCCTCATCAAAATATCATTACTTTTAATTATGATTCAATAAAGATGTAATGAGGAAAGTTTTACACACTTCAAAACATGTATATAGTTTATTTTTATTGTGAATTCTTCCCAAAGCAGCATTAAAATTTTAACATATCAGTCTATTACTAAATTAAAAAAATCCAAAATAACCCAAGACATTATGACTCCTTTTGAGTAGAATCTTTTTAGTGCCATTCTTCTAAGCCACATTAATCAGCTTGCAGTACTTAACAGACTTTTGCCAAATCAGGAGTCATGTATGAAAACCCACAACATGGTTAAGAAAACAAGCATTATATAAGAATCTTAGCCACCAAGACAGCCTGAGACCTTTCTTACCACAGCATAACTATTAGTCAGATATTGATATTAATTTTTGCTCCAAAAGATGCATTAGAGCTGATGGTCCAGCTTGGTCTTATTTTTTGGGAAAGACAGTATAATGCTGATTACATTACTAATAAGACTTCCTCAGCCATCATGCAGCCTATGCATACTAGTTTCCGATAACTCTCCCAAAGGTTGTTACAGTGCTTCATGATGATACCATAATGTAAGAGTTACCCAGGAAAATATTAATACCAATTCATTTTCTAGTCACGTGACATTTACCATTTTGAATTTTGCCACATAAATGCAGAATAACTTATCTTTCATTCATTTCTTCTCTTAAATTCTTTAGGTGATATCACTTCATTCCTAGAGTGTGCTTTTTTTCAATGCTGACTATGCCTCTGCCTCCCAGACACCAACACCACTGGGGAAACAAGCGAGGGGACTGTGGGCAAAGTGATATAGTGTCCCATTTATATAAAGGATGTGTCTGTCTCTCACCCAGCATGGCTTTGCACCAGCCTGAAAGAGCATGATGTCACGTCATCATCTGGAGGTAAGTGAGGACATGAGTCGGGGGTGAACAGCCTTTACTATGAGTATTCTGATAAATGCAACTTTAGGTCTCATTTCTGCAATTAAGATGAACTAATCCCCCAATAAAATACCTTGGTGAAAGCCTATGGGACACTTAAATAAGCTAAACATAAAGGAGAGGATGAAATGCAGTCTTTCATTTCTGGTTTCATATTGTCATCAAAACTGTCTAGTATTACTTTTCCAGAGACATATCTAATATGGTAGTGATGAATTACAATGAAACAATTTACATTCCTCTATCTGGAGTGCATACAATCTGAGTTCTGTCGTTTTGTTTTTCCCACCACCACACAAACTTCCACTTCAATGAAAACCAGTGATCTGGTTGTACCTTCCAGATTGCGTGACTCATTCATGATGGTGACGGCAGCTGCTGACGTTCTGGGTCAAGATGAACTGTTTATCTGTAAATCTATTATGATAAGGTTGTCTGCCAGGATTGCATATAGTATAATTATGAAAGGTGTCTGGAAAGATGTCAGAAGGAGTCTGAGAGTTTCAAGGAAGCTGGTTGTTTTCACTCAGTTCCTAACACCCATCCTGTACTATGTGAGGACGAATACTGTATATTGAAATGCATCTGTTGTACAACTGCTGAGTTCAGAGTACTCTAGCAAGGGGTGTGTAATTACACAGATGGTGTGCTTCTCGACCAAAATCACTTGCTGTTCAACGCCACATTCACAGAGAACATGTAAATACTTGGCACAGTTGTGAGAGTTTTCGGAGGTGTTACATTCATTTAGAGAGTTACAGCTTTGGTGGTGACAGCTTCCCATTTGGGGCTAACAGGATTAATTTTTTCTTTCTTATTTTTACCCTTGACATTCCAAAAATTGCCACAATTTCCTGAGCTAACTTGAGCTGGAAAAGAGTTGTGTGTTTTTTTTATTTTCCTTATTACCCCCTTATTTAAAGAGTGTTACTATACCAACAAGAATGCAAGGCAGAGGGACAAAGTGCCCAGGAGAATACTGTCGTCGTGTGCCACCATGTGGTTTTCAGGTCGATATATGTGTACCTCCCCGCACTTCCATAAATACCACCAGCAGCCAATGGTATTTTGATTTTCTTTCACTCCAAACTTACTATAAAAAGCATTACGTTTTTAAATGTATATTTTCTATGAACATTCACTTGTTCACCCACCTCCTTATTATTAATTATTAAATACATTATTAGTTATTAAATACATTAACTGAGGGCTTGCTAAGTATAAAATATACCATAGGTCCCTCTCTAGAATCTGAGCCTCCCTGTCAAAGTAAGAAAATTGGGGAGGGGACTCGGCTGTGAAGAAAAGACAAGGGATGAAGCTTATCTGAAGAACGGAGAGAAGATAAGAAAGACAACAATAAGTGGCATTGGTGTCTATTGATGACTGGGAGAATTGACTGACAGTCAGGATAAGGTGTGACAAGACATAGGTCAAGTTTAGGATATTCTCCACAGACAGCATGGATCTGAGCATACAATTTATGTGGCCTGTCACCCTTATTGTAGATAAAGTCATGGCTGTTTAAAGGAGCAACACAGGGCTAGACACTAGGGAAGGTTAAAAGGACACAGTAGCTCCCCAAAAGGAATGCACAGCCCAGACAAGCATGCATACCAATTAACATAACATACCATTATAATACATAAACAACCAATAATACCGCCATAATACATAAATAACCAAAGACTGGTAGAAGCAACAGAGCAATGGAAATGTAGAAGCGTTTAAGTATGTAGCTCCATGAGTGGGTCACTTCAGGTCATGGAGGAAATAGCATTTATATTGGTCTTACAGAATGAGGAGATGAGCGACTGCCAGAGGAAACGGGGGTAAGAGAGAAGAGCACAAAGTTTCAAATGCTCATCGCTCCTCATTCTGTCACACATAGAATAGTGGCTGGTACAGAACAGCTACTCAACAACATTTACTAAGTGAATGAGTGACTATAAAAGAAGGTTGGATGAAACTTAGTAACCTATGACTCAAATTTCAAGTACTACTTCATACCTGCAGCATCATTCTACAGACTCCATTAAAATGGAAAAAGTAGGAGGCCTTAGCCTGGGCCTCAGAGGAGATGAAGCTTCCACATTGTCAGCAAACTTCAGTCAGGACCCAGAGCAAGAGCGCCTCACTGCTGCTGTTCTCCCAAGGCACTATATTTAGTATAAGTTTAGTGGTTTATTATATAGATTTAGTAGTAGTATTCAAGGTATTTTATATTTAATGGTGGAGTTCTTAACATTAAACACGACATATATTACAGTCTTTAAAAAACATTTTTACATAAAAATAAAATGTGGAAAAGCATAAAAAAATAAAATGGAAAGTGTATAGAAGGACAATTTATAAAACAAACAAAAAACAATCATATGGGAAAGAAAATTGATAAGAGGAAAGTTTAGAAAGCCAAAGGAAAAACAAGGAGAGGAAATAGTGTCAGCCAGGAAAGCAGTTGCCTTAAAATAAAATTAGTTTTTGGGTTTTGCCAGTGCCATTTAAAATTTTTTCTGTTCATATATTTTACATATAACAGAAAAATAAAGCAACAGAAAACACATTCTTCATTCTAACATCTAGAGAGAATAAATTACCCAGGCACAAGCATTACTGACCCCTTGTACATATTCTAAGACATAAAATAAGACATGGGCTAACACTCTTGTGTAATATGCTCTTTTTCTCCTAATGAATATAATGTGGAGAAGGAACTTACCAAAAAGTAAAAAAAAGTATTCAAAATAATTCTCATCTGATTTAGCATAATTTTGGGAAATAGCTAAGAAAATGAAAACTTCTAGAAGTAACTTCTAGTAGTTAGTTCTCCTAGCATATTTTTAAAGACATATTTGTTATTCAATTAACAGTGACTTAAAGCAGAGAGAGAGAGAGAGAGAGAGAGAGGAATGAGAGAGAGAGGACCCCTTACTTAACTCTTAATGGAGGCTGGAGGCAGGAGCCTAGGCAGCAGCTCATAAAGACTCCTTGTCTCTGCTCCCATTACCCACCCACACATAGTGGGTTGTTCTTCAAGGCCCCAAGATGGCTGTCCTAGCTCATTTTCATGTTTACATTGTGTCAGGAAAACATGAGGGATATGAGGCACTAGCTTTATCTGTCCCTTTGATCAGAAAAGAAAAGATTTCCCAAACGTCCCACCCTATTTCACCCAGCAGGCATCCCTGCTTTTATTTGATCAGAATTGGATCATGGGTCTGGGAAATTTGAGAATACAGTTATGAAGACTGACTTTAATCAATGATATGTCATTGCTTGGAGCTGAACACATGGTGGTACCAAACAAATTTAGGGTTCTGTTAGCAAGGAAGGAAAGGACAAAGAAAATAAGGCAACCGACCGGCCCACTATATATAGTAATAAGAATCATGAACTGGTTCAAGAAACTCACCTAACAACTTCACAGGTGTATATCACATACTTCCCACCCTTTCGGGAAGGGTTCACGTCCACCTATAGAAACAATTTGCTTATCTACTAAAATGCACACAGGTCTTTTTGCTCCCTGCCACTTTAGTACATCTGTGCACCTCACACACAGAAGGCAGTACCACACAGCTCTGTTTTCGGTCACAGTATCTCTATTTACTGTTCTGTATGGTGCTTGTAGGGCTTATTTTGCTCTACAGTAGGCAGCCTGTTAGCTGAATATGGCCTGTTGCTTATTTTTGTAGTTTTATTAGAATGCAGATATACTCATTCATTTGCATGTCAACTGTTTTCACACTGATTGGGACAGAGACCATTGGAACTTCACTGCCAAAAATGTTTACTATCTCTCCCTTTATAGAGATAAGTTTGTCAATCCCTGGTCTACAACTCTATGCATTTTTCAGTGGCAAGATCACACCCTGTATTTCTCTTGTATCTACATGAGAACAACCCTACAAACATATGGGATGCTCAACAAATACCTTCCGACTGATGGAAATAAAAATCAAAGGATTGATAGCTGAACACTAATATGGTAAATCTCTGGCACAGTGACACGTAGTTGTTGCTTTTTCAATGTTTGTTGAATCAATACAGAAATTAACTAAGAAATTGACTAATCAAGGTAAAACACCCTAGGACTTATGGTGGGCTCTAGACCCGGACATCCTGTATTCAAATGCTGTGTATCCTCAGCAACAAAATCAACCTCTCTGTGCCTCAGTTTCTTCAGCATAAAATAGAAATAACAGTATTTAAAGACCTGCAAAGTGCTTAAAACAATACCTGGCACATAGTAAGCTCTTAAAAAAATATGTATCAGTAATGTTGTGAAGGAGAGTCCTTTAAAATATAGGGTACTGTTTTACTTTTCCTTTCTCTATGGCATATCTTTGAATCCATTCTGTAAAAAGATATTGACAGGATGAGGAACCATTTCCACCTTTTCCTGGTGACACTATACCAAGTCTGAACCAAAAGGCGATTTGAAACAGATGCTGCAGGAATGTCCAAGGAACTAATTGCTAGTAGCAGGGTCAGAGAACAAACTAGCACACACAGATGGGGTGTGTGGGGGGGCCGAGGGGGACAGAAAGTCACAAGCATGTCAACACAACATGATTGAACCCTGCTTCCACTGATGGGAAGTGCCAGTGCCACAGGCATGAGGTGAAAGACAGGAGAGCGCTTTCATTGAACTGTCAGCTAATGAAGTGGTGAGAAATTAGCAGGCCCTGTGATTTACACGCTAATTCTCCCTAATGCCACCTGGGGACTTCCTGCAGGCAGAGGCGCAGAGAAGTGGAAAACGGTGTCGCCCAGCCAGCAGCCAGCCTGCACAGCTATTCTCTCCTTGCCAAGCAACACGGCAGCCCAGCTTGTTCCCATTCACTATTCAGCAAGTGGTTGGCAGCCTTCCCTCTTAGCATGGGCAAGCCTCAGCTATAAGAGCAAAATGAAGAGAATACAAGGAATGTTTAAAGCCTTCCACATTCTCGCATTTTCTGTATGCAATCTCTCTCTCTCTCTCAAAGTTGACTCAGCAGGCAACCCTCTACCTTTTCCACAACCCTGCTATCTCCCTTTCAACACGAGAATAAGTCAGTGGAAATGGTCGCCGTAATCGGTGCTCTCTGTGAAACAAAACTCAGAAATAAGACTGGTGAGACATAGCATCCAGGAGCGGTTATCACTGAATTCATCATTATCATGTAAAAGAGTTTTGTTTTGTTCCTTGTAAAGCTTAACATGCATTCCTCTGACAGAAAGGCAGCATTGCCCACTAGCCTGCTCCCTAGGTTCTCTTGTTATGAAAGAAGTAACAGTTCTCACCCCAAACACATGCCAGGGGAAAGCAGGAAAGCAGTGTCTTAGTCTGCTGGCATCTTTCAGGCAAGAGGCCAAGTCAGCACTGAGGAAACAGTGTATGATTGTGTAGGGAACTGCCTCCCGTATTATAACGCTATATTTCCATGGACATCCTCTGGACTGTCCAATGAATAATGCTGCATTTCAGCTACCCCTGCTAAGCTAGGGCTGATTTTAAGACCATTACGAAGGGAAAGAATGTTACAGTCTTCTCCGTTTCTCTAGGGTCACAGTGTAATTGTGTGGCGGGAGGAACGGGGCCCTAGAGATGGCGTGACAGTCACTTCTCATTACCTCCCACTTGGTTCATTACATCTGTAGACAGCGATTGCCCATGTGTGGATACTTCCATTACCCAGAAGGATGTAATGTGCTGTAGACCTCGAACGGCTTTCAAAGGGGGAGAAGTCTGTGTATTCCAGGCACATACGTATCTGGCTTCCAGGGCCCATGCCAAAGGAATGGAAAGTGACATAAGGAATAGATTCCCAGCGCTCAATACAGGAGACCCGCCCCATGTGTACTTACACCCAGTAACATATGTATACGTGTGCATCCCACTAACACATAATGCATCACACAAAGGACAAAACCCTTACTTACTCATCTACCAAATTTGACTTTAACAAGCTTTAATGAGACCCACTCATTCAGATATACTGTATATAGGCTGTTCTGGATACCCTCTCTAAACGGACATTCCTCCTACTCTCTCTCTCTCTCTCTCTCTCTCTGATTCTCTCTCTCTCTCTCTCTGTCTCTCTCTCACACACACACACACACACACACACACAATACAAAGGACCTTTTTCATTTTCAAAGGTGAGTCCTGAGAACCATGAAATCCTGATATACTATTTCATACTTTTTCTCAGTGGTATAAAAAGCCCCAATTAGTTTATAAACTCAGAGGAGATAACAAGAGAGAAAACAGAATTGTAGAGAATTACAGATTGTTAGAATCAGAAATGAATCTTAGATATTATCAATAACAGAAATTTTGAGGCTTTTTTTTTTAAGGAAAACTTCTCCCCAAAAGTTAATAAGAGGTACCTAAAAAGAGATACCGATGATGAAATAAAGCTGGGATGCTACATACTATATCCTACTATTGGGAATTCACAATCATGTGAGCTATTAAAGCTTCTGACAATTCCTGTTATATATTTTTAAAAATCTATTTAACTCAGTGTTACCTTAATTTATTAGTTCAAGTAACATTTAAAAACAAACTGCCATCTTATCAACATCCTGTGGAACAATTATACTACATTAGGGGAGATCCTGTTCTGCTGTAGTCCCATCATTTTCCATAGATTTTCTATATATTAGTAATTCTCAAATTTTAGTATGCTTTGCAATCACTAGGGATCCAATCTTCAGAAATTATTCAGTAAACTGGATAAGGCTTAGGAACCTTAACACCTAACAAGTGATCCTAAGGCAGAGGGCTTCATACCCACTTTGGGGAATACCAATTCACACATATTCTCTTTGTCTGAATTCCTCAGGGATTGAACTACACATTGTTAACAAGAGAACTTGACAGTGAATAGGTTGAATGCCTGTAGCTTTGACTCTGAGAGTTGGCCATGTTCATCATGAATTGCAAGAGCTTTTTTAATACGAAAATGAATGTTGGCCTCTGTAAATGCACCAGGACTGATGATCCATGTTTACCTTTACACCTGACTGTAATGGTAGTCTTTTCACTCTCTGAATCACTCCCTCACTTGCTTCACTAATCCAGCTTTATTAATGTATTCATTCACCAATTATTTAGAAAGCATCCTGTGGGTGTTTTCCCACAGGATGCAAGAGGGAGATAGATAACAAAAAACTAAATGTAATAAATAAGGAAACAACAAAGAAAATTAGACTTAGAAGGTGATAAGTGTTATAAAAGAAACAGATGGCTAAGGGAGATCACGGTATGGGTAGGCAGGGGCTGGGGAAAGGGCTGTGACTTTTTAAAGGGCAGTGGGAATATGACTTACTAAAAAGTGACATTTAGGCAAAGTCTTACAGGAAGCAAGGGAAGTGGTCTCTTCTTTATGTAGAGCCAGAGTCCACGCATAAAGAATAGCCAGGGCAAATGGTAGTGGCCTCATGTGGAGAAGGCGTGAAGGGTGTGTGTGGGAGAGGATGGGGAAGGGAGACTAGGAAATGCAGTGGGAGGTAGCAAAGACCAGATCACCTAGGTCCGGGCTCGGACATTTAGTCTGAGGGAAATGAGAAGCCATTGCAGCACTGTGAGCAAAGAAGTGCAATTATCCGACTTACGTTTCTAAAGGCTCTGAATTTATTTGACAGAATTTATTCACCATTGACTGCGTATCTACTGATACACCAGGCATTGTGCTTAGAGCCCAGTATGCAAAGATGAACCGACACCCCTTGTCCTATAAGCGCTCACAGACCCCGGGCCTCTGGAATAGTTTGGTGCTTGTAGGTGTATATGTAAAATCTATTGCCCTTGGCCCTTGCACCACCAGCCCTCTGGCTCAGTGTTTACTTCATGATCTCAGCATCCACATGTGCCCTGTCCTGGGTTAGAGCTGGAAGACCTCAGTCAGATCAGTCAAGGGATTCAGGTGCTCAGTCTAGCCCTGAACACACTGTGTGGCCTTTGCAAGACATTAATCCCCCCTTTTCTTGGCTTTTCCATCTGTTTATACAATTTTCTGCAGAAGTATATTTGTGAGGTCTGATGAGATAACCAGCACCGAGAGCTGTAGAGTATAATGGAAAACTGACAAGTTTAATGTTCTCTCCAATTATCATACTTTGAAATAAATAGAGAGTCGAGTACATGCTCCAGCTAGTTCATTCTGGCAGCACTGCTTCAGCTGAAGACGGTCTACAAGTTGGCAGGCCAGAAGCGAAGAGGAACTTATCTTAGTTCCTGCAGATAAAACCTGCTAGTTATCAACAACTGAAATTCCGAGAGAAGGTCTTCTGGGGAAGAGCCATTTTGCAGCAACAATCTCTGTTTTTACTTGCTTGCCTTCTGCTAACTTCTTTCTGATGAGGAAGGATGTGAAAAATCCCGTTTAATTTCAGCCTCAAATATAATTCTAAACGATCAGACTTGGCTTGCTCACTTCACCTGTCAGTCATCAATACACACTAAAGAGATGAAACTTCCATTTTGAGGAAACGGAAAATAAAACGATAGACCTCAAGGAAAGTCCTTCAGGAAACCAGAATTATTATTATCATGGCTGTGTTTGCCTTCAGTGTGCATATGCAGACTTGATGACTAACAACACTATTGTTACCAAATCCTTATGATGTAACCTCACCGAAATCAGGGAAATACAGGGATTTGGCAGGCCACTGGGTAAAGAGAAATGTAATAAAATGCCATTTCAGACTGCAGTCTGTGCTGAGCTAAGCTATTCCAGATGTTTTTCTTTTGTCTTCATTTAATGGTTTCTCTAAATACAATATCTTAGCATCACTCAAGGCAGCAAAATTTATAACATACTAATTAATAGCAAGATGCTTTGCTAAGCAATTCTGTCTATGAGAATGTAATTATATTTTTAGAGCTTTAATGTTTTGTTTTTTATTTTTTTACCTTTCTTCTGTCAGATTTCACTAGTGGAGGAAGGGAGTATTAGGAACACATAAAATCTTATATGGCTTAGCATGATTAATTTTACTTAAACAATAAGAAATAAGCTATGCTACTTACCCTTAACCATATTGATTTTATATTGATTTTATCAATTATGAGCTTAAAACAAAGCCAAGTTGTACAGAGAGGAAGAAGTACAACTCAGAAAGGAGAAGTATAGGTGTAAAGCTGCTTCTCACCATTACTGATGACTTATTCTTTAAAATTAAAAGGAAAATTAGGTCTTTTTCCCTGTTCAGAAATTCTTGAACTTCATATTATCAGCAAAACATGTTGTTGCACCTGCTCTTCCAACCCCCAGCCCAGATCAGCCCAACTGAAACTTTCTCAGCTCCTGCTTCTAAGCAGCTGAGCATGGGTAAGGAAAAAATCCCCTAACTCAGTCGACTGGCACTATGACAAATTTATGTTCTCCAACATCTGCTGGGGCTTCAGTGGTACTGGCTGTCTTTTTACTTCTCCCCAGTCAGGTCAGTTTCAGTTTCTCCTCATAGCTGTTCCAAACGATCAACATGCTTGACGATCCCCTCATCCTAAGTGGATGTCCTTGTTTGTATATCACAGAAAATACAGAGGTCTTCTCCTTCCCCTGCACCTGCAGCCTCAACCTGGGGAACACCCACCTTTCCCCTCCCTTTTTCCCGCCAGAGAAGAATTATCCCTTGCTACCCTCTAGGTTACCACTTCTGGAGAATAATGAACACCATCTTCTCATACATCTTCTGGGATCTCATTATAACAGCCATTTCCCCTCACACCTCTGTGTCTTTAATCCAGTGCCCTCTGCTGTCTGGCTTCTACCCTTTGCTCTCTGCCCTCTGCTCTCTGGCTTCTACACACATATGCATGCGCACTTAATTCTTTAATCATTTGAGTCTCTCACTCATGCTGCAAATTACCTTGTATAGCAATTATCTATTTACATGACAGTTTTCAACTGGTCTGGCGGTTTTTAATCATTGCTGTGTCACAGATTCCTTTGAGAATATGATTAAAGCAATGGACCTTTTCCCTAGAGACATGGAAAAGGTGTACCCACACATACTCACTCACTCACAGGTTGCACATACAATTCCAGATTGTTCACTGAACCCCATAGGAGTTATCACTGCCCTCCTGAATACTTCCACTTTAACTCCTCTTCCAGGCTCGTGGGATAATTACACTTCCTTACTGACTTTAGATTAGTCAGTGCTTTGGCCAATGAAATGCGAGTGGAAGTGATGTGTGTGGAAGCTTTAAGAGCCTGTACTCTACGTGCCATGCTTTCTCTTTTTCCTCTGCCACCAGAACAGCTGGGTTCCAGAGAGAGACTGCTCCATCAGCACGGTCCTGGCGTGAGGAGGACGCAGAGCACAGCGCCTAGCCAGTCTGCAATGGACATAGTGAGTGAGAAATAAATCTAGTTGTGTAGAGGGGCTAAGACTGGGGATGATTGGTTAGTGTAGCATAAACTAGGCTATCCTGCTCAACAGCAGAGTACGCTCTATTAGATAGGAAATAATCTAAGTCAGAAAGGTCCTTTCTAGGGGAGCTTAAGCTACCCCCTTCCTGTCCCTAAACAACAAGTTCCTTTCGCCTCAGATTTCTACACTTTCAACTCTACCTACAAGACTCTTTCCCTTCTTCTTCCCACGATTCTTCATCCTTCAGAACAGTTTATATGTTACCTCCTCAGAGGGATCCTTTTTGGCCTTGTTCCCACCCCACTCAGGCCCCCATTACTGTCATTCACATCACCCATTTCTGTAGCCCACAGAGCGTGTCACAGCCCATAATGATCTTGTTTATTTTTCGTCTCTTAAGCTCTGAATTTACCATATCTGTATGCTTGCTATCAACAATTGATTCATTTTGAGTCAATTGATTCAACAATTGATTCATAAATAACTAACGTCATGCTGCTTTAGCCCCATATGAATTTAAGGGAATACCTCAAAATAAGGAGTGTTCTCATTTGTTTAATATAATGATAAAAATAGAACCATGAACATTATGAGCAAGTCACACTATTTAAACCGTTCTAAACTGTGTTAATGGAAGAGAAAGCTCTAAGTAAAACTGCGGGGCAAGAGTTCCAACGTTTCGGTGTGCATCAAGAACAAACCACTGCACGTTGGTAGTCACCCAGGAACCATTTAGAGGTCAGCTTGACAATTTGGGTTCTTTTCAGATAGTTGTGGCCAATAGCACTAACAACCTTTGATCCCAACCCAGTAAACAGTAGTTTTTGTAATTCACTGGCATACGTTTCTTGTTTTTTCATTTTGCTTGCCTTCTTTTCTCTTTTACTCAGTATATGCACCAAGCATTCATACTTCACAATGACAGTAAGAATTAGTCCTTAAGTTCCAGAAAGTATGGGGTGGTTAAGTCTTTGTTATGAATCCAGGAATATAGGTATAATACCTTGTCATGAAACAATTAGTTCATATTTGTTCAAAGAATAAATGAATAAATTGCCAAATATTTGTTTAATTTGCCTTTATTATATATATGGTACATTATACAAGGTCTGACAATTAAGTTTGCAAACTTGCCACCATGCACTTACATTGGCAGTACTGTACAAACAGCTCGGTAAGGTTTCATAACGTTGGTGTATCAGTGTCTCACAGCTGTGTTCATGTCGACGTGTGGCAGTGTCTTGCTGAGTGGCGTTCATTATTGTTGTATGTTTTTGTGTGACATCACAAGAATGTTTGAGCTTGAATTAGAGCAATGAACAAACATTAAATTTTTTGCTAATCTTGGCCATAGTGGAAGTGAAATCAGGGACATGTCAGTCCAAGTTTAGGGGGATAATGCTATGAAGAAAACGGCAGTGTACAAATGGATTAATCATTTTTCTGAGGGGAGAGAACACAGCACTGATGAAGAGAAGTCAGGGCGGCCAATAACAAGCAGAACTGATGAAAACGTTGCAAAAACTCATCCGATTGTGCATCAAAATCATCGGCTGACTGTGGGAAGTATAACAGACCAAGTAAACATTGATAGAGAAACAGTTAGGAAAATCTTAACTGAAAATCCTGACATGAGAAAGGTGTGTGCAAAAATGGTCCTGAAGGAGCTCACCAATGAACAAAAAGCAAAGGCGAGTCGAAGTTTGCCAAGACCTTTTGGAGAGGCAAGATGAAGTTTTGGGCCACGTTATCACTAGTGATGAAACATGGGTGTATCAATATGACCCTGAAACAAAGCATCAAAGTGCACAATGGAAGTCAGCCAATTCTCCACGATCAAAAACGTTCTGTCAGTCCAAATCAAGACAAAACAATGTTGCTAAACTTTTTTGATATCAGAAGGATTATTCATTATGAATTTGTACCAACTGGACAAACAGTTAACCAAGTTTACTATTTGGAAGTGCTGAAAAGGCTACATGAAAAAGTTAGACAACCTGAACTTTTCGCCAACAATTCATGGCTCTTGCGTCACAAAAATGCACCACCTCACTCGGGAGTTTTTCATTGGTAAACAAATAACTATATTGGAATACCCTCCCTACTCACCTGATCTGGCCCCCAATGACTTCTTTCTTTACCCGAAGATAAAGGAAATATTGAAAGGAAGATATTTTGATGACATTCAGGACATCAAGGGTAATACGACAACAGCTCTGATGGCCATTCCAGAAAAAGAGTTCCAAAACTGAAGAATGTCAATGCATAGCTTCCCAAGGGGAGTACTTTGAAGGTGACCGTAGTGATATTCAGCAATGAGGTATGTAGCACTTTTCCTAGGATGAGTTCGCAAACTTAACTGTCACAGGTCATATATTCCATAAAAGACAACTATTCTAATTTTAAAAACCAAAGTTTTAGACTTATTGTTTCACCTGCATGCAAAACTAACATGTTTATTGTTTTAAAATTTCAGAAATGTGTGACTTAAAATCAATATGTAATTTTTCTAATGTCATTGTCTTTAAAAAATGTGTTAAACAGTCTTGATATTTGAAAAGAGATTCAGAAGTTGCAATGCTATCATTCCAACATACAATAGATTCTGAAAAATATTCACCTCTTCAGATATTCAATTTCATAAGCAGAAAGTTTGGGGATCTTCTGAACTAGTTGTTAGAATAAGATAAATTTTAGTCTTGATGAAAACAACCAAACAAAATGCTTTAAAATTGCCAAGAAGCTTAGTTTGGAAACAAAAATAAGCTTAGTTTAGGTTTTTTTTCATAAACTGTTTTTTGTTTGTTTGTTCGTTTTCTTTAAATTTCTTATGTAGCAGTGTGCATTGCAAAATAGTATCCCTTAAAATGTTGAGCATATCCACAACCCTATCTTTCATGCAAAGTGTAATTGGTAGGTAATAGCGACATTTTTTTACTTCGATTTTTACAAAAATCCCCATGTGCAAATTAAAAATATCATGGATTTTTCAGGTTGGGTTGGGCTGTTTCTTCTTTCTTTTTAAATTGTTTTCTCTCAATTTACTAATTTTTAAGAAATCATTATCTGCCACTGTTTCAAGAGAATATGGGTAACCACATGGGACTTCATGTCTTTATAATGGGACATGCTTTAAACACGTGTGTGAAAACATTTGCACATATATAAAGAGATATATTTTTTTTATCTTTTTGCACAAAGGCAAGTCATTTCTTAATTTGTCACCACTACAACACAGCCTTCAAAAAAAATGACAAATGCTTCTTTTCTGTTTTACTGGGGCACTTCATCCAAATGCATAAATTCCATAGAAATTGTTGCTATAGAAATGCAAAGGGGATAAATAGTAATGAATTATGCTAGCAAAAACTGCAACTGAAATAGGGCAGTATCAAGGTTTATGTTTAATAATGCTGAAATGCTGACTACATTTATTTTTGACTTTATGTATACTCCAAATTGAATGTTCTGAGTCCCAAACTGGAAGGTTCTTTACTACAAAATATAACACATCTTAATGAAAATATTTTAGCAGGCGTTCCACATTAGAAAATCAGTACATGCCAAAAAAATTTTCCTTTGTACAAAAATAGTAAAATTTAACGAATAATGGATTCAAGTGATGCCAACTGCTTTGTTTTATTTCATGCAAAATTTCTTTATATGAAATAAAAGAAAGTGGGATTTCCTACACAAGATTTGCAGACATCTTGGCTCTCAAGAATAAATGCTTCTTCGAGTTGATTCATGTCTTGTTTATTTTACTAAGGAGCTTATTTTGAAATAGTGCTCGATGACAGAATTTAGAGTTTTTCATGATGTTTATTAAAGAAAAAAAATTCATGAGTTAAATCTCCTAAAAAACATTTGGCTTCTTTAGGTATTATACTTTAAATACCGAATTATTAACAAGGCATCTGGTAAATGTGAAGATAGCTATTAAACTCTTGTAGCCTTTGATCTTGCTAATTAAGTTTTATAAGACGTTAGAGAGAAAACAGTTTTCAGTCATCTTACTTAGACATTAGAGTTTTAGAAAAAAGTTATCTTTGCAGCTTGATACACCCTGTATTCCTTTTTTTCCTTTTTTTTAAAATTAAATTGATTGGGGTAACAATGGTTAGTAAAATTACATAGATTTCAAATGTGCATTTCTATAATACAGCATCTATATCATCAGGGTAAAGGGGGTCAAATACACCCTGTGTTCTAAAACCAAAATTACCCTACTTAAAAAAAAATGTAACCCTGATACACTCATTCATATTATAAAATTTAACTCCTAGTTGCCAATAAAATCAATACAGTCAGTTTAAGAAAAAGTGGGGAAGGAAGGAATAAGGGGGTGGCATCCTCTCTCTGAAAATATTTTAGATAATTAGTAACCTCTCTACACCTTTCTCTCTGGAAATGTTACTCTTTATGATTTATATAAGACTTCTAATTTATCCTGCTTTAGCAACACTATAACCGAAATTATTTCAGGTGTAGTTTGGAATTGTGGAGTAGCATGGGGTGTTGTTTCAGATAGGCAAGATTTCAAAGCCAAGTGCTCACATTTACTGTGGACCTTGGTGAAGATTTAACACCTTCAGTCTCCTTTTTCATCCATAAAATCATAAGGCACTTGTCTTACAATGATCTGAATTTTACATCAATGTTCCATTGAAATTATCTTCATGAAGGTCACCAATATGTTCTTAATTTAAAAATCTAGTAGACATTTAGCTCTTATCATATTCGATCTCTTTGCAATACTTGACTAATCATGCTTGACTAATCAATACTTGACTTTGCAATACTTGACTAATTATGAAGAATTTCATAATTCTTCAAACTGTTTTCTTACTTGGTTTCTGTGGCCTACCCTTTTCTGCCATTTTTCTTATTTTCTGATTGTTCATTATCACTCTCTCTTTTGCAGATTCTAGTCTCTCTGCTATTAAAGGAACTCTGTGCTCTTCTCCCTCCAAATTGTCTTCCCAACAAATTCCATCCACCGCTGCTCCTTCCCATGGCTTCATCCCCCACCTATATACCCTGACAACTGCTCTCTATGTGCCACCTTTCCAGACCCCTGGCTCCAGCATGTAGTCCCCACATTGCTACTGCATTTGGACAACCTCACTGAATTGCTCTATTAGTACCATTCAAACCTTCCACCCCTTTGACCAAGACAGAAATCTAGAGCTCATCCCAGACTCCTTGCTCTCCCATCCCCCCAGTCAATGAAAGCTTATTGAGTCTTCCTTCCTCTACACTGTCTCTTCTTATTCTTTCTGCCACTGCTTTAGTCCAATTCCTTATGTTTAGATCAATGAAATAGCTCCTACATTATTCAGAGTAGTTGAAATGTTGTAACAGAACATTTGTAATAAATGTAGTAACAAAACTCTCAGTGGTTCAGCACAATAAATATATTTTCCTTGCTCCTGTCACAATCCAGTACAAGTTTTGGGCAGGATATGCTCCATTCAGGTAACCAGGCTCCTTCCATGTAGTGGCCACACCACCTCCTAGTGGACTGGAGTCCTCCACCACTCCATTGTGACTAGCAAGCCGGTGAGAGAAGAGAGAGGGTGGAGTTTGGGATATTATTTTGGCTTGGTTTATATACAATGGGAGCAGGGACAGAATAAATGTAATTAAAACTTCCATTCAAAAAGGGGAATGATGGCCGACAAATGGTGTTCACTAGTTCACTGCAATTCTGAAATCCTGCTTGGCGAGTTTTATGAAGTCCCCTACTCTGAGAGCGATTTATTTGATTAAACTTTAATTCTGCTCTCTGGGAATAATTCTGTTGTCCCTTTCCTTGGCCCTTGGCTTTTAGGTGTTCTTACTGTCTATTTATTGTCTTTGGGCACAGCTGAAGTGAATGTTACCAAAAGTTTGCCATTCAAAAGGTGATTTTACAGATCAAATAGTCACAAGTATATTTAGTCTGATATTTTGGAATTCTTGACAATACAAGTTCTTCAAAAACTTGGTAGGCTTCTGTTGTTGTATTTGCTTCCATCTATAATTCTCAGGTCTTTTCTCTCTCTCCCTCCTTCCTCCCCCTTTCTCTCCTTAACTGCAGCTTAAAGGCTGCATTTATTGGATTATTGTTTCTTATTGAAAGGCCACTGATCTTTGCCATAAAACTAAATCATGTTGTCCAACTAAGAAATTTTGCTGGCCCTTTGAGGCTCCATGCGGATTCTGGAAGCCGTTGACTATCCAACCATTTTTCACCCCAAGTCTTTGGCCTCCCCCTATTGTTTTTTATCCAGCTTGAAAACTGGCCAGTTCTTTCTGAGTGCATCTGTTTTTTGAAACACCTTAGCAAAGGAAGCCAATAATAGCTATTACATGCTAACATTCTAATTCTTTTAAAACACTTCCCCCAAAGCAGTGGTTCTCAATGTATGGTCAGCAAAACCCTGGGAACCCCAAAGACCCTTTTAGTGGATCCAAAGGGTCAAAAATACTTTCATAATAATATGAAGAGGTTATTTGCCTTTTTCCCTGTGCTGGAACTTGCAACAATGCTACAAAAACCATACTGGGTAAAACTATTGGCGTTTTAGCACACATCAAGGCAATGTTACTGAACCATGTAATTGTATTGTATCATTGGACATTGTTTCATATTTGCTGCCACGTACTTGTTGTTTGTTTGTTTGTTTTTAAGTCAGTTTGGCTTAAGAATGCCCTTGATGAAACAGTAAATATTATTTACTTTATTAAATCTCAACCCTTGAGTACACATCTTTTAAATATTCGGTGAGACCAAAAGAAAAGAACACATAAAGCACTTCTGCATACCAATATACAATGGCTGCCTGGAGGAAAAGCAATATGCGATTGTCTGAGTTGCAAACTCAACTCATCTCTCTTTTATGGAACGCCGTTTTTATTTGAGAGAACAAGTGATAAACAAAATATGATTATTCAGACTTTGGTATTTGGCAGTCATTTTTTTTTGAAAATAAATGAAGTGAGACTGTCACTTGAAGGAAAGCAACCTGACAGTATTTTTTGCCAATGATAAAATGTGAGCTTTCAAGTGAAATTTAGAATTATGGAAAATTTGCATCCACCACCATGAGCTTGACAGTTTCTGAATTCTTAAAGACTGTTCTGAAGAGTTCAGTGGTGATATTAACAAATATGATTTTTGAAAAATATTATATAATAAAAAGTGTGCTAACAGTATAACTCAATGAAACACTTTTCAAAGTAAACAATATAAGATATTACACGATCACGCTTAGGTAAAAGATCACTTTATAGTGAAAGTAAACCAATGGATTTTAATGTAATGG
This sequence comes from Rhinolophus ferrumequinum, assembly GCF_004115265.2. NCBI lineage: Eukaryota > Metazoa > Chordata > Mammalia > Chiroptera > Rhinolophidae > Rhinolophus > Rhinolophus ferrumequinum. The sequence goes on from NC_046288.1 coordinate 55,065,265, forward strand.
TATGTGAAAACTTCACTGATATGGTTTCAGATTCCACTCTGCAATCAACTTTTTAAAAAAATTATCACTTGTTGAGTTGTTATGTAGTAGCAAAGAATATCCACAATTCTCTGAAAAGGCTATTCAACTATTCCTTCAAAAGAAGATTGGTCTTCTAACAAGAAATACCTACACATCTGTGTGAGGCCAGATTTTCTTCATGTACTACAATATATCACAACAGAATGAATGAAGAAGCAAATGAGAATCAAGATATCTTCCATTAGGATAGACAGCAAAGAATTTTGCAAAAATGTGAAACAATGTCACTCTTTTTACTAAATTGTTTTGGAAATACAATTATCATAAAATATGTCAGTTATGTTAACATAATGCATTTATGATTATTTTCAGTTCATTAATATTTTTAACTTAGTTTAATTTTAATGGGGTCATTCCTACTCAGTATAACCCATAAACAAAAGCTTTTTGTGACCCTCGGGAGTTTTTAAAAGGCTAAAAGGAGCCCTGAGAAGAAAAAGCTTTTGAATCACTGTCCTAGAGAAGGGATCAGCTAACTATGGACCACAGATAATATCCAGCTGCTTGCCTGTTTTGTAAATCAAGTTTCATTGGAACACAGCCACATCCATTTGCTTACAAATTGTCATGGCTGCTTTCATGCTATAATAGCAGAATCAAATATTTGCAACACTAATGGTATTGCTCCCAAAGCCCAAAATACTTACTATTTGTCCCTTTACAGAAAAGGGGTGATGACCTCTGCCCTAAAACGTTGGTTCTCAAGCCTGGGTGTACATTATAATTACCCGGAAAACTGTGTTAAAATAATATTAATGTCCTTCCTCTCCTCCAAAACATTCAAAGAGCAATTAAGTCAAAATTTCTGGGAGTGGGAACTGAGCATGAACAGTTTTTAAAATTCTGCAACTGATTCTAATATGTAGCCAGGGTTAAGAATCACTGTTCCAAAGCTGTAAGAACTTGGGCATAACTCCTGCCTTCCATGTTAACCCAGCAACAGCTTATTCGAGATGTTTCCCATTCATAACATGGGTCACTACATTTCAAGCCCCTAATGTTGGGGTCCTCACTGCCTACTGGATAAACACTAAATCAATGCCACATTTATTTTGTTATTTCAACAGCACCGCACTGCTACTTAGGTACAAATTTCAATATTAATCGGGATAGGCTATCTCCTGCAACAAACACTTCTCAAATTTCAGAAGCTAACACAATAAAGGTTTATTTCTTATGCAAATCATGGTGCAATGAACTGTTATCGGGGGTCTTTGCTCCACAAAGGAACCCAGCTGCTTCTAGTTAGAGACTGTACCTTCCCTCAGGGTCTCAGAGTACACTGTTAGATCCCTCCACATCAAGCCAGCAGGTAAGGAAAAAAAGATCATGAAAGATGGAGTGGAAGGTGTTTTCTGGGCCAAGACTGGAGACGGCATACAGAAATCCTGTTGGCCAGAACTTAGTCATATTGGTCACAACTAAGTGTAAAGGTACAAAATGTAGCCTACTATTCTGTCTAAAAGGAAGAGCAAAAACGGATTAGTGAACTAGATTTATCCCTGTCACAATCACCTTCCTTACTAGTCTCATATCGAGCACTGTGAAGTACCACCATGCCCCTTGTGGTAACTGAATAAGGGCCTGCTATTCCCCAGAACCTGTGAATATATTATCTTACATGGCAAAAGGGACTTTCACAGATGTGATTAAGGCTAGGGACCCTGACAGGGGGAGATTATCTTGGAATAACCAAGTGGGAGCAATATAATCACATGAGCCCTAAAAAACAGACAACCTCTCTGGACACCGTCGGCCTCCAGAAGCTGGGAAGAACAAGGAAAATTGATTCTCCTCGAATGCCTCTGGAAGGGAAGAAAGCCCTGCCAACACCTTGGTTTTAATCCAGTGAGAATCACGCTGACTGGACTTTTGACACAAAGAACTGTTAAGACAATAAATCTGGGTAGTTTTTCTCCACTAAGTTTGTGGTAATTCATTATAGCAGCAACAGAAAATGAATACACCCTTCTCTTCTGTGTTCTCACTGCTGTCCATGATGTTCCCCAAATTTAAATATTTGCTTGCTCCTTTTCTCAAAAGTCTTTAATGGCTCCTCATTCGTTCACTTAATGAATCCACATTAAGCGACTACAGTGTGTCAGCACTCTCCCTGTCACAGGATTGCTGCATTGAGTGAGGCAGACATGCTTTCCGCTCCAATGAAGCTTAGGGTACAGTGACTATAGGACACAGTCTAAACTCTTCAGCATGTCATTCAACGCCTGCCTGAACTAACTCTGAACAACCCACGAACATCATCTCTTGACATTTTCTCTGCTGGAAGAAGAAAAAGTCTTACACACCTCAAGAGGCCGAATACAATGTACTCATTAAACTTCTTCTAAAATTCCATACTCATCCATGGCCCTTTTTAGGAACATCTCTGGCCACCGTATGAAACTGTTCTGCTCTCCTTACTCTTTGTTCACCCGGAAAATGCCTACTTTTCCCTTCAAAAGAAGAATATCTCAAATACCATTCCAGAAAAATAAGGTCACTCCTTGTAAACTTCTTCCCTCTATTTCTTATTGCAGAGTTTTGACATCCAATTTGGCACTTATTTCACTGAATTGTAACTGCCCCTTTTCCTGCCCTCCTTATGGATTCTAACAGATTCAGAGAGAGGTTCCTAGTACATTTACTTTTAAATAAAGGCTGGGAGTTCTTTCATTCATTCTTTCTCTTCAAATAAGTTCATCAAAACACGTACTTCACCAGAATTTAATTCTGCAGGAATATGGACAGCACCCTAAAAACCTCCAAACTGGAAAAACAAACAAGCTTCTAAACCTCTTTTGCAATATCTTTCCCAGCATGGATCTCCTACCATGTTTCCCCCAAAATAAGACTTAATCAGAAAATAAGCCCTAGCATGATTTTTCAGGATGACATCTCCTGAACATACGCCCTAATGTGTCTTTTGGAGCAAAAATTAATATAAGACTCGGTCTTATTTTCAGGGAAACATGGTGTCTATTTCGAAGAGCATCCTTCCTAGAGAAACACGAGATGGAGAGAAACTCTGAGAATCATACATGATGACAATCAGACTGAATGTGGCTATTACAAAACTAAGATTCTGCTTGTTCTTCTTTTAGTATATTTCTGCAATTTATTAAAAATGTGTGAAGGTGTATAGTGCCTACAATTTCAACAAATACCTGCAACAAATAACACGCCAGTAGATTACGTTTATATGAATAATTTCATTTGAAAGGATTTAGTCCATCTGCCTATAATAACTGGAGGGGAATAAGCAGTCTTTTTATAAACATTTTGAGTGTAGAACATTAAACATGTCGTGGAACTATTCCGGTGCAATTTATTGTTAAGGTTTTCTAGAAAAAGAGAGACACTGGTCTGTTTTATGCATTGACATATTTTCCTAGTACAGTCAACCACTCCATGCAAGAATCACATTCTATTTAATTGAGTGGACAAGCACCTCCCTCATCAATTATTAAATTTCCCTGCATCTGGATATTTTGTGCTCACCACAGTGAACATTAATATATTTTACTCAGTGATATATCTATAATGTATGAATTGTAATCTGCTAAATAATTTATTGTTTAAGGATAATATTTTGATAAATTCTTATTGTCACTATTGCAGAGCCATTCTGCAGTCAAATTTTAATACATTTTCAACCACTTCTTGAACAACAACTATGTTGCATCCACTATGTGTAAGGTGAAGGGAGAGATAAGAAAAGAAACACCTGTAGAATAATTACAAGTCAGTGAATAGAGTAAAAATTTATTCTGACCATAGGGCCATAATTTCAATATATAAATCCAGCTGTCACTACATGAAGTTTTCCTGAACATTTTCACTTATCGTATCTTAACAACTCTCATCCAGAACCTAGCAGACATTGGATTCCTGCTGGCCCCCTGGGTGAGTTTTTCTGCACACTGAATAATAGTAATTACCTATTGTCTTCATCCACATCTCCCAACACATTATCAGTTTTGTCGTGGGCATTGATTCTGTACCAAGGAGTCTAACCTACTAACCACAGGGTACACAGGAACTGAGGAATTGTCTATCCCCCAAGAGGTCAGAAGTGCTGTCTACCTCTAAGTCAATAAGCATTAAAAACCAACCAATGCATTAAGTCTAACACATCACAATGGCTATAGGGACTTTTTTTTTTTTTTTTTGAGCACAGAAATTGCAATGCTGAAGTCACAATTATCCAGCAATTAGGTTTACAGCTGTTGTTACCCTTGCAATAATCAAGTCTACAAAAATGGGCCCACCCTTCTTTCTGCTGAATTTAATCAGGAAGATTTCTAAAGCTTTCATTTTTATGCAGGTTTCTGAAACCAAGGAAACAATTGCATCTGGATGAAGTAATAATGACCAACCTTATGAAGCAGAAAGAACAATAATTTATCCATTTAACATAAGCCTAATTTAAAAAAAAAAAGGGTATTGCCATTCTTTATTTCCAAATGCAATATATTCTGAGTCACCATAATAAAATGGGCTGCCAGAAGAGTGTATAGTTTAGTATATAATGAATGTGAATACCTAATGTTTTAGGAGTGCTTTCAGCTACAGGTAAACACCCTAACTAGAGTGGATTTTTTTTTTTGATTAGGGAATATTTTTGGTTCCCACAGTGAGAAATCAGAGTGAGCAGTACTGGACTGGTTCAGCAAATCAGCCATGTCAAAGACTCTAAGATTTCCTTGACCTTTCCTTCATAATTACAAAAAAAGGCTTCTGCAGCTTCTACAATTTTACCCCTCTCTACTGGGAAGAAGGATGAGATAGTGAGAAGGGTGGTACCAATATCTGGAAATAAATGTTTTGTCAGGAAGATCCCAGAAGATGCTTGTTTGTGTCTCACAGGCCAGAATTTTGTCCCAAAGTCCCTGCTGGCCTAAAGAGAGAGGAAAGGAAAAGCAGCTTCTGACACTGAGAAACTGCCCTCACACGTAGAGCTAGGCCTCTGACGCCGTCAGACCTAGCACAGCACTCCCAGTAGGCCTTGGTGTTCTGCTGCCCATAAACAACCTTCCAAATCCCCACCAGTGTCCATGATGAAGTGAGAAAAAGAAGGCAACTCATGATCTCCTCTAAGCACGGAGACAAGGTACTATGCAAACCAGTATCCTGGTTAATAGGGAGACCTGCTACTCTTTTCCCAATGATAGCTTTGGACTCACTTTATTTTTTCCACCTCATGCATAAGGTTTTTGAAATATCCAATCATAGAATTATCCCCAATTCCCGATAATACCCAATCCAGAGCAAAGCCACTCCGTTAAACCCTCCTTCAAAATCCCGAGTCCAGATCCTATAACAATCTTTTCAGACACCTGCAACGGAAATGTCCCACATCTTCCATGTGTGTGGACTCCTTCTTTGTAACCAGTAACAAATCCAACTTTTTCCATCACAGGTGTGTGCCTGATGGTCTTTAGCTGGGAAGTACTGACACAGGAGATGGGGTCAACCAAACAATGGTATATGTCACATCTCTGTTTCATTCTAGTCAATTTTTAATTAAAATGAAGTCCCTTAATATGTCATGTTTCAAAATCCTTAACTAAAAAAGAAGCCAGCGTCTACAGAACAGAACATCGGATGAATAATCAAGGGATAATTGCTGTAACTAACTAGTTAAGTGACCCCAGTAAGTCATCAAAGGACAGAAAAGGGACCGACTGCACAAGAGTCTAGTGACCCAGTTAATATTAACTGTGTTTGAGAGATGACAAAATGAAAGCTCCAAGAGATTGAGTACACTTTCTTATTTACATTTGATAAGTAACAGAAGCAGGATTTGAACCCAGGTCCTAACTCTAAAGTCTAAAGTTTCCCATTACCCCAAGTTGTCTCACCAAGGTTTAACATCTTCCTCTGTGTGAACTGACTAGATTGTTGGACTAGAGTTTTAAAGGCCCGTTTCTTGGATGATGATTCATAATTTTCACATTTACTCTTTTTAAATCCTACCTGATCTCTAGATGAAAGGTGCAGGAATAAGGTGAGGTAATGTATGTTTATGGAGTTCGGGATTTGAGCAAGTCCTTTGCTAAATAGCATGAATCATGAATTTGACCTACCATTTGAACTTCCAAGTTGAATTAATTTTCAGTTCCTTCTAATTAAAACATATGACAACTGCACTTAAGGAATGGTAGTTGTTATAGCAGCCCAAACTAAGATGGATATAAATGCATTTCTTAAAGACTCAAATATATCCAGTAATTATCTCTGACTGATGGGATTATGGGTGGTTTTATTTTCTTTTTATTTATCCACATTTTCCAGATGTTCTACCGGGAACATATGTAATTTTATAATAATTTGAAAAATGTATAAAGTGAAGTTTTGAAACAAATACTAATATACCTCAATAAAAATACACTGTTCAGTATTTCAGGTGCTAAATTCACTTGTCCTTTAAAATAAATAAATAAATAAATACATAAATAACCTAGACAAAAGACAAGCTCTCTCCATGCCATGAACTAGCTCAGAGATGCCAATCTCAGGGCCACTCTAATTCTAAGAACCATGAATACCCTTATTCTAAGAGGTTTGTTTTTCAAATAATTGTTTTTATTTTCTTCTCTGCTTTCAAATTTGGAAATATAGCTTAAAATAAGTACTTTATGTGTAAACTTAAACCTAAATTTTTCAAAAGAAACATTATGAAAATAAGGGTTATCTTGTAAATTTTTTCATTGTGCTATTATCCAAATGGACTTCTGAAAGTGAAAAAAAGCAACTTGTTTACTTAGTATATTTGCTTTAACATGTTGCATTTCTATTTAATTTTTAAGCCAATGCAATGCTGCAAACCAACAATTGTGCCATGACATTTGGAAAGAAATGGTAACACCGGAGTTTGTTTTCAGTTCTGCTTTTTCCTTTGGGCATTTTATTTTTAAAACAGGAAGGGCTTTTAAAAATCATCAAAAAGTGTGGGCCTTATTTAACTGCTACATTAATGGTATAAATTTAAACCCTGTTGAAATGAGAAGTTAAATAATTAATTTGCCCACATAGAAAACATTACAACAGCTACCTTGTATTAGTTATCTATCGTTATTTAGGTTAGTAAACACTAGCTTATTTCATCTTCATAGCCATACTTCAAAGAAGGTATGATTAACCCTGTTGTACAGATGAAGAAATTGAGACTCAGAAAGTTTAAATAATTTGAAAAATTTGAAAGTTTAAATATTTTGTGCAAAATCACACAGTCAAAAAGAAGAAAATCAGGATTTGAATACAGGTCTCTTTGACTTTGGGGCTTATGTTCTGTTCACTATGTACAATGAAGTCATAACTTTGGAACTGGATTCTATAATGAGGCTATTTTTCTCATTTGTTGCATATTGAGCACCTTAGAAAATGTATCTCCTCACAACCATAGAATGGACTACTATGCAGTCATTCAAACTCATGATTCTGAAAAACCTTTAATGACTTGAGAACTACCCATAGTACAAAGTTTTGCATATGACCAATGAGTTTGACTAGGTATTAGTCCCATCTTCCTCCCCAGCTTGGGATACAAATAACATGACTCTGCAAGTACAACTCCAAGTCCCCTGGTCTATTTTGGAATTCTTCTCCCAGTCTGTCCGATTGTTCTCATGGTGCTTATTCTGCCCGAAGGATCACTTTGTATGCTCTCATCTTGCCCCTAGATCTAACACAAAATGTCCCCACTTAGGCTGGACATCTCCATAATGACAATTCTCCTGATGCTTGTTGTTCCAGGACCTCTTCTGTATTGATAGTTCATCTCTAATGCTGGAGATTTGGTAGCCATGCCTGATGCAACCTGAAGGTGCCTCTTGAATGGGTCCCACACTTGGTGTCCCTGGCATCCTTGCTCACCAGTATGGAAAGCAGTGAGCAAAGGCAGCCCGCAGAGATGGGCTTGAACTGAGATACCTGCTCTGATCTTTGCCATAACTTCCAACTCAGACTTTGGCCCAGGAAAAGGAGTTACTAACTATGAGAAAGGATACCCTAGATCAAACCTGGCTTCAACTCCAAAAGTTGCAACTGGATTCACTCACACACCCACTTCCATTCCAAAATAATAGGGTTCCAAAAGGCTCTAAGTCAAGCTCCTGGTAGTCCAGAACCAATCTTCCCTTGATACATTTTCTTATCCACTAGTTTAACTCAGTCATACCCTCTCGATGTATTCTTTATCAGCCTTTCTTTGCACTTTATTGACATCTGAACTTTGTCAGCCTCATTCTAGGCCATCCTATAAGCTTTAACAACATTTAAACCAAAAAAGAAAAATATCTTAAAGGCACTGGTTTCCTCACAGGAAGTCCCTCTGTTCCTATGTAAATTCTGTGTAAAAAGGCTGCTCAACTTTCCTCCGACGAATCTAAGCTCCATGTACCAACAGATGTGCCAGTGTCTCTGTCTTGGATGCCTGAATCCAAGGCACTTGTATAAAAATGTCCTGTTAACAAAGTCATATATATTTTTAAATGTACATAGAAAATAGACTAAAAGGAAATAATTACACTTAAATAGTGCCACGAAGGCTGTAGTACACATCACAACTCTAAGATAAATCAGTCTCACGGACTCCATGGAGAGGAGCACACCCTGTTGTCTCACTCAGCGTCTCTGACAGTGGTTATCCCTCAATGGGATGGATGATATTGGGCGATTTTTATTTGCCTAGGTAGAGAGATGCCACCATAATGATTCCACTTATGTTTTGCTTTTTAATTCCCTTGTGAAACAAATACCAGCGAGTCACCCACGGAGGATGAGTCAACTGAGGAATTCACATATACTTTGAAGGCTGAGAAGGAAAGACGTCTGACAGCTAAGCAGACTTCCCAGGATTGAAAAAACGGATGTGGATGTAGGCCATACTGGGCAGGCAGCATACCAATCTTATCCCAGGATTTTGGCGGGGCTAGAGTCCTTCCAAAAAAAAAAGTTGATACGGAGGAGTCAAGTCACTGGGCACTAAGAACTGTAAGTTTTTAACTCCAAGCAGAGGCAACCTGGATTGAAATTAACACTCAAATACCTCATAGGGCATGCCAGGTTAAAGGCAGTGAGAGCAAGACTCTCCTGCAGAGTCAAAGAGTGGTGGCCATCCAAAGAGAGACCATCAGTTTTAAGAGCCACAGGGGTATGGCAGGAGATAATGGCAGCAAGAATAGCCACGGATGGAGTCAACACCAGAGCTCTTCCTGCTTGGGTCTGGAAATCTAATGGACTCCTAGGAGAGGAAGAACCCCAAGGGAGAGACAGTAGGTCAACATATGGATGTTTGATCCTCTTTCAATTTAACTTGGAGAAATAAGAGGTTTGAAACTATGTGCAGTCATTGCTTCATCATGCCTTTCTTTATCTTAGGAGTTATCTGCAATGGGTGTACATTGCTATTTTAAAAATTAATATTACTAGGTTAAAATTATTAATATGACCAATTATATAATCAGATATATATACACATATATATATATATATATATACACACACACACACACACACACAAACTTATATATGTTAGTTTTGTAACTAAAGAATGTGCTATTGGTTTTAAGAAACACATTAATACTTTCAGGCCACACATATATCATATAGAAAGTATTATTTCAATGTGCTAGAAGAGATGGGATGATACTAGAACATACAGAGAGAAGACAGGCAAAACCCCTCAAGACAAAGGTTGCTTGAGGGTATATTGGCCCTGCTAATGCTGCACATCCCTCATCTCCTACAGGAAAGTTTTAGGCAGGGAGAATGTAAATACTTTCTGTTTATTAAATGACTGGTCCCATTTAAAGTGTTTCTGGAGATTTCTTCCTGAAAATATTAATAATAACAACAATGACCTCCTTCCTCTTTCCTTGGGTTACTTTGAAGAGACCTCTCATTTACATTTGTGCCAAAGAGAAGTTCTTCTTCTTTTTAATGAAGAAAAAAATTTTTGTCCACTTTATACTATATATCCTCTTATCTACGTTTGTCATGCCAGAATCTAGATGACACCTGTATGGGTTTTAAATTTCTCTTTACTGTTGCCCTTGCAGAGATTCTATATTTTACTCCACTCAAAATATTTATTGCCAAAGACTCTTATTACTCTTATGTAAAACACTTAATGGGAAATTTAAACACACACATATGTGCAAAGTTTGCACTTAGACTGTGTTTCAAATTTTACTTTGATTTCTGTAAAGTCATCCAATGATTTACTTTAACCTCTTTTATGCACAAGACATTCTGGTAACAAAATATATGAATTACTCCAGAGAAAGAAAACATAATGTGATGATGGTCAAAGAAAAATCTTAATTCTGGAACAAATCATGTTATTAAAATTTACCACTTATAATTTAATTGTGTTGGTTAAAACCTTCTATTTATAAACTAAGACACTAGGAGGAAATAGGGAGGAACAGTATAGCCTTTATTATTATAATGCCTATTTTTAAGAACTGTAGTAAACTGCTAGTCAGGTGCTGAAGCCCAGTGGCTAAATCAATCAATCAATCAAAAAAAAAATCCAAATATTTCAGGTAGACTAAAATCAGAATTACCTGAAGGACTGAAGGACCCTCATTCCTTTTTTGAGTTAAAACTCTCCTACCTCATGTAATCATCCACTCCCATTGTGTGGTAGAAAACAATAAAGCTGAAATTTAAAGTCAAAATTAATATATTACAACAGATTTGAGAGTGAAGCATTGGAACTAGTCAGACAACTTTCTGTGACGGGAACACACAACTATGAAAAATTAAACTTCCTATAATTTTATAAATTACAGCAGGGATACCTGTAATTACCCACATAAATTATGACAAAATAATTTGCCCTTAAGGTGTTGGATTACATTTGAAGGGAGGCTGCCTTGTTTGCTATACTTAAGAAAGAAGGCATGTTGATACACAGAAGAATAATAGCTAATGCATTTTGGATAGCACTGAGAAAAAAGATTTTAAAGAAACCTGATAAACAGGACATAGCTGTTTTCTATAAGGAGATTCAATAAGCCCAACAAAACAAGTTACGTGTGATAGCCAAAACTACCCCTACACACACACACACACACACACACACACACACAAACCCACCATCCTTTTCCACTAGCTCCTCCAATACAACATTAGCTGGCACACTGTGATCTAGAGTGAACCAGATCTGATGTTTATTTCCCTTTTTGGATATGGCTCCCACTGTAAATGAAGCCTGGCTCCCTTAAGACAGGAGAAAGTTCTACAGGAACTAGAAGCTACAGAATGCCTGCTCCCAGAGAACTGGCAGAGCCTCCAAATGTTAATCCCATCATAAAAAGCAAACATCATTTCTGTCCTGATAAATTAGACACATAAGATAAAGGAAATGGCATGCATTATTCCTGTAACCAGTCATCTAAAATAAATGGGCTCATTTATACATAGCTTTGCTATTTAAGAGATATTTGAAGGCACACAAGCTTAAAGTATAAGTTAGAACATGTCATATCAAGCAACTTAGAGAATCCCATAACTGGTGTGATTTTTTTTTCCCCCTGAGTGCATAGTTCCCATTCATTATTCCAGGTGGAGGGGCCATCAGTGTCCCTGTAGCCCATTGTAAAATCTTAATGTAAGATTCTTCTATCTATAAGCACAAGTTGTTTCTCTTTCTTTGCTTTACACAATACATGGACTCCAGAGAGCAATGTTCCTCTAACACATTATTTCTAAGAGGGCTCTTCCCACCACCCTTCCCACAGAGTAAGCTCTAATTCTTTTCCAGGATTTTGACGTTTACCTACTTGAATACAAAGGTGATTTGAAAATTTTCACTGTATTTGTTATTTAATCCTAATGGGCCAACACCCTTCATAAACAATCCAGTGCTGTTCAAAACAGAAGTCGGTTATTCATCCTAGCTAAAAATATGGTGATATCTTTTTAATAGGAATTATCGTTGAATGGAGCTATTCTCTGGCTAGACCCATTAAAACCAGTCACAAGATAAAGAACACATGTAAATGATCTTTCGTAGACAAAATATTCTTAATTGCCTAGATTACATTCTGTAATTCAGTTAAATATTTTCTGAAACTACATGTTAGTAAAACAATGTTGTATTGTTTCACTGTCACCTAGTAACTTAAAAGAATGTAGTATTGGAAAGTTTACTGAGTCAAAAGTGGGAAGACCTGATTGCTATTTCTAATTCTACAGCAATGTTCAGTTCTCCCTTTTGTCAAATATTGTATAATTCTAGGGGCTTAAGCAGGTCCTTAAAATGTCTCACCCAAAATGGAATGCAAGCTATCAAGGAAGGAAAGAAGGAAGGAAGGAAGGAAGGAAGGAAGGAAGGAAGGAAGGAAGGAAGGAAGGAAGGAAGGAAAGAAGGAAAGAAGGAAGGAAGGAAGGAAGGAATGGGAAAGAAGGAAGGGAGGAAGGAAGGGCAGAGGGAGGAAAGAACCACCCACTTGGGTCCTGCAACACCAAAGGAAAACCCCGTGATTTTATCCTCCATGTGGATCTCTAACCACCCAACTGTAGCCATCATTATTCACAGAAACTCTTCTGTGTTTAAACCTTTAAACAACCCACTAAATATTGAAGTAGGCAACCGGCAAATTGCTTTACCACAGAAAAATGCCTAAGTATAATTGTAAAGAAAAATCTCAAAGGAAGAAATGAAGTTATCATATGTGCAATTTTGGTATGCTGAGGTTTTGAGGTGACATACAGAATTCATCTAGAGCTATAATCCTTATAGGTAGATCTTTGTACTATTGCTCCAAAAAATGTACATTCCAGACCTATGCTGCATTAACTAGACTCCATCTACGGCAGTTCCTAGTTTCCAGTGCATATAGCAGAACAACACTCCGTGAGACGGTCACATAACCTATGTGAGAATGGCAATGCGGGAATCCTGAAAAAATGCATTTAGATGGCATTTCAGGTCCGTTAAATATCACCAGATGTTTTTAATTACAATGTCACCAGTACTTATATCTCTGTTTATCTGTCATTGCCTCAAGCCTTGGTTTCTGCTGATTAAATCTGTCTTAGTAACAGTTTCATAATATTGCTTCTAGATATGTAATAGCCATAGAGACTCTATTTTCTGCTTAACATGTCCTAAAGAATCCCCCACATTTTCATATTTTCCCCTAGGAAAGGAACATGGTATATGAGAAACAAATTAAGGCATAATGGTCTCTCCCTCCTCCTCTATCCTGAATAAGTCTCTGAATCTTCTCTATATAATCCTATATCCTTTCATCTTTAAATAAGGAAACCACTACCGTGTTTCCCCCAAAATAAAACCTAGCTGGACAATCACCTCTAATGCATCTTTTGGAGCAAAAATTAATATGAGACCTGGTCTTATTTTACTATAAGACCTAGTCTTATCTAATCTAATCTAATATAATATAATATAATACCGGGTCTTATATTAATTTTTGCTCCAAAAGATGCATTAGAGCTGATTGTCCGGCTAGGTCTTATTTTCAGGGAAACATGGTATTTGATTTTCGCTTTTAAAAATGATACCAATATCGGTCACATGTCTTACAAAGATCTAGAACTTACTGCAAACTCATTAAAATCAACAATAACAAAAAGGAAACAAACCTCCAAAAGGTCAGAGCTTTAGCTAATTTACATATTCACTAAAAATTAGCACCATGTGATACTGAAAATGTTGGATACAACCTCACCATCAAATCTGTAATTCCAGTACCGCACACATACACATACCATAAACTTACATATTCGCCACATAGGAAAAAACCCGGTTAAACTCACAAAGAGATTTTCTTTGTAACACTTGCCTTAAAATGATTTTTTTCCCCAAAATATTATAAATCATGGTAATTTAGATCACCCAGTAGCTGCCATATTTGATTAAAAATGATTAGTATTTTAAAGGTAAGTTAAATATATTTTAAGAGAGAGTTAATATAATGAACACTTTAAGAATAACATGGCAACACATAAGCAAATTCTGTATATACAGGTGGTATTCCAAAAATATCCATTGTTATTTCTTGTGTCATAATTAGACCTGAGGCACTCAGTATGTATGTGTTGACTGAGTATTTGCAAATCCTCTTAAAGGCAGGCCATCCATGGGTTGGAGGACAAACAGCTTTCAGTCACTTGGCACTACCAGGTTGTGGAGACACTTGCATCTCTCACCCTCAAATCTTCACTGAATTCTGAAGTTATATAGGCTGCTCCAGGACAAATCTGGATTTTGGTGAATAAATAATAGGTCCATCTTTTCTTATATTTTCCTGGTTATTTTGCTAAATAGGTTGCAAAACTTTCCTTCTGTAAGGCCTACTGGGCAAGTATTTTTTCTAGGACATAAAACTGGAATACCAAGAAAAATTTCATGATTGCAATACAACCTAAAACTCTTGAAGTTTTCCATGGTTTATTACAATCAAGTACCCAATCTGCTAATTAGGGACTCATATTAAATACTGCATCATTGTATTTAATATGAGTCCCTAAATAACAGACTGGGAATATATATATTTATATATTTATATATTTATATATATTTATATATTTCCATTTGAAAACTCCAAATATACATTTCCAAATATACATATAAATATATATAAACATTTCCAAATATATATATATATTTCCATTTGAAAACTCAATAACTTACAAAACTTTCTGAATTATCTCATCATTCCAAATGACTATGAAGACTCTCCAAAATGTATCTCTTTTATTTTTTTCCCTCTAACTCTCTTTTCCCAGATGTTTTCAATCAGCCTAGAAAACAATTGCATAAGCCTGTCAGGTAAAGTCTCATACATTTCCAAAAGGGTAGACATTATTTATTAAATCCTTCAACTCCAAATGGAGACATCAGAAAGCTATCTAGACAATTAATGGTATTGTTGCATATACTTTTTAATAAAAAATTCTATATGTTAAAAACTTCTATATATGAAATAGACTTATGAAGTTGATAAAATATAGCATAAATTATTCCAATTCTTATCTTACATTAGTCTTATTCCAAGCTCTCCTAGTGCCTGCATAATATAATTCAAGGTAAAAATGACTGTTCAATTTTGGGAACATAGTATCTTTTTCTATTAAACTCAGTCCAGACATAGGCAATTTTAAAGAATGGGGTTACTTTTTATTTTTTATCTAAGACTCAGGTTGTATCAATGTTGACATAGATTATAGAAACCAAAGAGATAGCCATGTCTGTTTTTAAACAGTTACACGAATCTTTTGTGTATTATTCTTTGTACGCCCTTTGCCTGGTGAATACTCTGGAAAGATTTACATATGGCCCTAACTATACATCGATAAGAACAGAAAATGCTCAGTTTTGATATCATGATCTAAGATAACACACCTTGAAAATTGCAGCATTCATTTTTTTTTATATATCTGTTAAATCTCACAGTTAAAGTGGCTGATTCATTTTATTACATTAAAAATGAACATATTTCAGAAGTGTGTGAAAGTTCAAATATCCTACAGGTGTATGTGAGGCATTTCATTCAGATGCTTTAATTATCAGATTTTTATGTCACTTCTTCTATTGTGAATTTAGTCAACAGAAACATACAATCGTAAACACTTGCAATCAGATACTATTAAATGCTACTTATTGTACAACAAAAAAATAACTACATCTTTGTTGATAAAACCTAAACTCCTAAACTTGCCTTTTTGAAAGGCCTCAAAGATTTTGCCACCAACTTCATCTTCCTCCTTCTCTGTGGATTACTGTGAGTTGCCCACCAGCGGCCAGTTTGCCCTTTTCTGCGATCAGAACTCCAGTATATAGCCCATCCCCAGGGGGTGAATTATAAGCATCCTAAGGCAATAGTCATAATGCCATTCCCTTTGCCAGATAGCCATTTTTCCACCCACCTTTGCAACTAGGAGTGACAGTATTTCCTGATAAAAGAACAGATGTGGCTGGAACCTCCTCTTCCCTCTTATTCCGATATGGATATGAAACTGGTTTAATATGTTTGTGGCAGCCATATTAAAAACCAAAGGGCCTTAGGAGAAGAGGAAAAAGCCAAAAAATTAAAGAGGACAGAATGGAAAGCTAGAAAGCATATATCCTTGAGCACTGGAGCAATGGAAACAAAGCCAATAATTGCCTATCTCCTTACTGCTTGCTATAAGAGAAAACACTAACCGCTATTTATTTAAGCCACATTTTCTGTTACTTGCAACCAAAAGCAGCCTATCTGATAACTTCTGCTTCACGCCTGCAGTGCATTCCCACTGGACCATTTCCCTTTGCCCCAAACATCACACATTTTCCTACCTTCAGACCTTTTCTCCACTTTGCATTGCATACAGCAAATGTTTAATAAATATTATAAAATGAATGATGTGAACCAGTTGACTACACTTTAAGTTTAAATAAATGGTCCATGACCAGATCAATCCATCCAAAATTATTCACTGACTATGATGTGTAAGACGTGGTACTACCATTAATTTAAATTTTGAGCTTCCATTTCATCAGAACCATTCTATCCACTTCACATAATTTCTTGTGTTTTGCTTTTATAAAGAAACAAACCAAAGGCCTCAATACTAGTTTGATATACAGGGTGCTTGTCTAGAGGACAGAACCAGCTCCCCTGCTGTGTGTCTAGCTCACTGCTGGTACTCAATGAATATTAAATTATAATAATACTGGTATGGGTATCATTCAGGTTCTCCAACATTGTTACAAATTTTTACTCTGTTTGTGAAGTGTGTGAGATCCTATAATAAACATGTTTTATGGAAGTGAATGCCCATTACATGCAGTTTGTCAGTCAGCTTAGCCAGGTCACATTAGGAACACATTAGTCTCAGATAAAGATGTATTTTAAAATCTTCTGTTAGTGTGATTCAACTGCAGGAGTATAAGGTTTCTAATTTACTATAATAAATTATATCTCAAAAACATTTGTTATCAGACTGCAACTATTCTCAATTCTAGAAAAAAAAAGGAACCATTCTTTCTTACGGGAAAACCAAAATAGGGCAAAAATTATTCTTAAAATAAAAAAGTAAACTTAAGTCATACCTCTACTTAAAAGTATACCTGGGAGATTTTGTTTTAATCATTTTTTAACTTACTGCATTTAGAGGAGCCATATAACTATTAAAGAAAAAGAAATTTCAAATTCATTCACAGAACTATTACTTCACAGGGTGCTGTCAAAAATCCTGAGATGGTCCCACTAGTATATGTTGTATCTCAAAACTTGCAAAGAAGTCTGCTTCATGCAATTTTGCTTGAAATTGCTATAGCTCATCAACCTAGGAATTATTAAAGCATGATAATCCCCACTGACTTTTTATCTGCTTGTTCCTTCACTCTGTTTCTGAAACTCTATCAAACACATTGTCCTTGCTTACTTAACTCTGTCTTCAGAATCAGCCTATCATCTGAAGACAAGAGAGGAACTCCCTGAATAACTCTTTTTTAAAAGTGTGAAGTTCTTTAGGATAGAATAGTCTTCATTTAAAACCACCACTATTTTATTCCTGGGCATTTATCCCAGAGAAATGCAACCTTATGTTCACACAGAAACCTCTATACTGATGTTTCTAACAGCTTGTGTCTAAAATCCAAAAACTGGCAACAACCCAGTAGTCCATCCTTCAACAGGTTGATGGATAGACAGTCTGCAGTGCATCCATACCATGGAATACTACTCAACAATAAAAAGAACAATACTGATACACACAACGACTTAGATCAATCTCCGGAGAACTATGCTGAGTGAAAAAAAACAATCCCAATTACAAACTTACGATGCCATTTATAACATTCTTGTAATCACAAAATTATAGAAACAGAGAACAGATTAGTGGTTGGCAGGGTTAAAGGTCGGGAAAGAACAGAGAGGAAGTGGGTGTGGCTATAAAAAGGGCAACAAGAGGGACGCTTGTGGTGATGAAAACATGCCATAGTTTGACTATACGTATATCAATATCCCAGTTGTGATATTGTACTACAGTTTGCAAGATTTCCAACTGGGGGAAATTGGGTAAAGGAATCTTTACATAGTGTTTCTTACAACTGTATGTGAATCTACAATTATCTCAACATGAAAAGTTTAATGTTTACCCAGCATCCATTCCATCTCCTTTTGACAACTCTCAGATGTTTCTTGGAACCACCTCTCCCTATTTTCAGTCCATGTGGTCCAGGTGGTATAATCCAACATTGGGCTTCATGGCTGGATATGTAATTTAGATCTGCTCAGTCTAGTCCATTTCCTTCACTTTAGTTCAGGAATGGCTATGTGATTCAAATTGGTACACTGATACTCAGCTGAACTGTGGAGGAAAAGAAGCTCTCTTTACGGAGATTGCTTAATTTTATGAAATGAAAACCTTGAACCATCAGGGCCGCATTAAGCCAACCAGAGAATGGAGCCAGTGCAGAGGAAAGTAGGGCCAAAAGATGGAGACCTGAGTTCTAATAAAATCTGTGCCCCTGAATCCACCCATCCTGAAGCGAGTGTACCCTCTGGACTTTCCAGTTATATGAACCAATAAACACCATTTTTGCTTAGATTTATTTTTAAAGGTTAATTTAAAAAGAACTTTAGCAAAGGTTAGTATGACATTCAATATATAACACAAGTATTTCTGTAAGCAATTTAGTAAAGTTTGAAATACTTTGTACCATAACAAAATCATTATTCTACCAGTGAGAATTCTGATTTGTACATTTTATCTCTTAAGTTTAATGCTAGTTATCTTCCCCTTCTGATCTTGGTCTCCCACTAATTTTCTTGAACAACCGAAGTGTTTTCTGTTGTATGCTGCAGTTTTTGTATTTTGCCCACTTTTCCACTGGGGTGTACATTCTTAGTAATTTGTAAGAGATCTTTGCATATTAAGGACAGTAGGACTCAGTCTATCATGTATGTGGAAAATACTTTTTCCTACTGCTCATCTGTCTTTCAGTTTCACTTGGAATGTTTATTTCATACAGACGTATTTAATTCTTTATACCTAAATTTATCAGTCTCATTCTTTTATTATTGTCAGCTTTTGTGTCACACTTTAAAAAGGCCTTCTCCAACCCCAATATTATGTTTAAAATCTGCCCATATTTTCTTGTTACATTTATAATTTATTTTTTTTAACAAGTATAGTGTCAAAAGCACTATAGGAATGACATTTTTTTTCCCCAAAAAAGTTACATGTTGGAGAAACACTTATTTACTAATGCATGTTTTTCTCACTGATTCAAGATTGTAACTTTCACAAGTGCTAAATCCCTATACATGTTTGGGTCTGAGGATGGACACTGGAGTTTGTTTCTTAACATCTATATCTTAGCCCATACCACATTGTTTTAGTTTCAGCAATTTTATGATATATTTTAACATCTGGTTAGGCAATGTTCCTTCTTAATATTTTTCTTTTTCAGAATTATTTCATCTGTCCTCCCATGTTTATTCTTCAAAGTGAAATTTAGAATCATTTTGTCAAGTTCCTTACCATCCTCCCCACAACAAATTGTGACTTTTATTGATAATACACTGTGTATAGAGTAAATTTAAATCAAATGTTTAAAAACATTAAGTCTACTTTTTCTAAGGTATGTCTGTCCATTTATTCAAATCTTTTGTAATGTTCTCAAATTTTTTTTTGCCATACTATTATGTAGAATGTTGTAATTTTATTCATATAGGTCCTGCACATTTCTTAACACTTTTCTAAATATTAATATCATTTAGTTGTAAAGGTAAATGGAATGTTTTCCCTTATATTTTCTCTGTAAGAAAAGCTACTGATTTTGTTTTGTAGCAAACCACCTTAATGGATATTCTTATTTGCTTAAAAAAAAAAAGACTCTTTCATAAATCTGCAAGGTATACCGTTTTTTCGGTATATTCCAAAAAGTTCAGTTGACTTAAATCAGTTCAAGAAACAGTTGGGTGATTAGTATAATTTAAAAAGAAAAAAGTGACTGTTGGTTTAAAATACATACACACACCCCTACACACATATCTACATACAAATTGTCTATTTTGGGTCATGCTTTCTTCTAGAATTTAAATATTAGCAAAAGCAAAAAATTCAGTAGCTTTATAAAGCACTCACAGAGTGCTGCCTTTGCACTGCCATTTTGTTTCTCCACTGAGAATACATATCCTTTAGAGTGATTGCTCCCAGAAACCACTCATTTTCAGGGATTCTCAAAAATTAGATATTGCAATATAAAAATCAGAAAAGGAAGAACATCTCATCTGATGCTTCTGTTACATTTTTTTTTAACCAGGTTCACAACATTCACAACATATGATTAACAATGCACATAAACTTGGCTCTGTGATTTTGTGTTTAGATAATGATTGAAATCCATTAAACTATCCTTTTGTGGTTGATGATCTGTCAGCTGAACATCCAACAGTTTCTTTTTATAGAAATATGATTTGATCTGCAATGTCCTGGAACATGTTTTTCCAGCTATTTGGCTTCGAGCTTATGCTAATTACCAAGCATTATCTCACAACTTCTGTAGCACACACAAACATTAAATTCACCTCCCTTTAGAAGCTTTCTCTGATGATGAACCAATGGAATTTCTACAGCATTCACTGCAGGTACTACTTAAGTGATAGCTTTCTTTTTTTTAACCCTTTTGTGGTACTAAATTTTATTTTCCATGTGTCTTATCTCTCCACACCACTGAAAAGTTCCTTGGGAGAAAAGGAATTAATATTTGAGCTTCTACTAACTGTCAGGCTGGTCTAATTGTTTTAAATATATTTTCTCATGTTAAATATTGGTCTTATTGACTGTTATATCTCCTAAGACACCTATTCCAACACCCAGTAAATAATAGATGCTTGTTACTTATATGACTGAGCAGTCATTATAGTGTTTCTCTCTTAAATAATTTCCATTTTAGTAAAACAATAGTTTTCTTATTGTCCTTAACATTACTTTAAGTTGCCAGTATTAACAATAAAAGTTCATTGTTAATCAAGAAATATAAGGAATTTGGGGTTTTAGTTTTAACTACAAAGAGTCAGTTTGTTTTTATTCGTGTTATATTTTCTCAAAGAAAAAACCTGAACTATAGCAGAGCCTTGCTGAAAGTTACAGAACATTCATTTTTCCTTTTTTAACAGCTCCTTTGACCAATAATTACTTAATAACATTAGTTAACTCCTCCTTTTTCACTGATTCTGCTAGACGTAGTTTGTATCTGAATCCTAAAAGTATAGATCAAACTCTTTCATCTGTACTTGAAACGAGCCTAATAATAGCAACAATTTACTGAGTGATTATAATGTGTCAGATACCGAGCCAGTGTCCTACAGGTGTGATCTCCTTTAATTATTATGACAACCCATGAGGTTGATGGTATTATTCTTCTCATTTTAATGACAAGAAAGCTAAGGCTTAGAAGAGTGAAGTGAGATAGAAAGCAAAGTCTGAACTCTTACCCATTTACACACAAAAGAATCTAAGAATTGAGTTCCCATTCACGGCAGGAGTGAATGATCTCCCCTTCTAGTGAATTCCAGAAAAAATCAGGGGATGTCCACGGGACGGGTTCCTACAATGACTTGATACAGAAGCTAGGCTTGTGAGCTCTCACTGGAAGCACTTTCAAAAACACTGTCTCACTGAAACCCCACATCTACCCTATTACATCACTGTTGTTCCCATTTAGAGACGGAAATGACTCAGTCACCTAGCTAGGAAAAGGCAGAGAGGGATTCACACCCAGGTTTTGTAGATCCAAGTCCAACACTCCCACCCACCGTTTAACTCAGGTTCACACACACGGGGGCAGAAATGGTAAAACCTGTCCCTCACACTATCGCACCCATTCTGTCCTAAAGGTTCAAATCATCCTCAGTGCAGACACTGTGGCTGTTTCAAATATGCATCAACCAAAGTAACTGCTAATCTCTATCTTTATGTGAAAAAAAAACAAAACCTCTTATCAGTGTATTTCCTTTTATATTCTATTTTCCTTCTTCCTGGATATCAGCAAAATGCCAACAGAAGTTAAAATGTTTACATTTCTGTAAATAACTTTTAGTCCATTTGATGCGCTGTTCAGTTTGACCTACATTTTATGAAATTAATTAGTTGCTTGAATATGATAAATTGTTTCAGCTCACTTATTCTGTATGATCCAAACATGCCACTTGCCATGGACTATTGTTTAAAGCTCTCCAGTTGCTTTCTAAACAACCCTACATACTCCACAAGGCCTTACTTGTCCTGCGCCGTCTTCCTAGAACAGAGACAGCTATGCTCCCCTCTGTGCCTCCATCTCAATTTGGGTTGGTGGTCTACATAAGTATGAAGTCATTAAACCTCACCATAAGGGTAGGTGTTCTGAGTTTTCTTTGATTCTGCAAGTGTCTACTTGGCATCCAGTGATCATAGGGCCAATTATATTTTTTTTCTGTATTTTTAATGCTTTCGCATTTGGGGGCTTCACATACTTGGGGAGAAAGACCCCTCTCCTAGGGCTAGCTGATTCTTAGAGCTAGTAAAAGGCTCAGCCAGGAACACGTCTCTCATACACAAACCAACCAATCCCGGCTGTAGCCCCAACTACCTCCTTATCTAACTCTCACACACCAAACCAGTATTTCCCCTGCTCTGTGTCACCCCAGGGCCTGATACCAGGCAACAAGAAATCACCTCTAAGTTACCTTTTGTGAACTTCAAATACTTTATATGAAAATTATGAATTGACTTCAACCAAATTTATTTCCTGCATCCCTTGAAATAATTATTTTTTATTTTACTTAATCACATCATGATTAACTTGTGATATTTACCAAATGTTTAAGGAAGGATAATAAAAATAATCCATATGCATACAATAACAGTTGTTACTTCTTTGGATTGTTATGAATAAAGGCATTTAAAAATGTAAAAAAAAAAAAAAAAAAAAAGAAAAAAGAAATCACCTCTATAGCCTGAAGCCCATGGGTATTATTCCAACGGGTATTAAACCCAGGAGTATTAATCCATCCTAAACTGTTTGCCCTGCCCTTCCCTACCTTTCCTATGGAATCCGCAATAAAGGCTCTGGCCTAGACTTGCCCCTGTCCCTCTTGTCTCTGACCAAGACCTGGTCTTCCCCAATGGCCCTGTGTAATATTTGTGGCCCCCTCTCTGGGACATGTGAGCAAATACATGTTTTCCTTCCAAGCCTCCCTCCTTTGGCTATACTAACTTTACCAGGTCACATGTAACATGTACATTCTTGGAACAGAAGGTACAATTTTTAACCTCATTTTAGAGATGATGAAACTGAGGCACAGAATGTTTCGATGATTTGCCCAAGATAACATGATGAGCCAAGATTCTAATCTGGGCAGTCAGGCACCAGAGAGCAATCAATCAGGGCTCTGTCTTCTTCTTGGATCTCCTCTCCCCTTCTACGGCTCTTGCAATAGCCTCTCACTGGATGGTTTTTCTTTGCATTCACTTGATGTGATACAAGGCCACTTGTATATTTTTACAACGTTCTCAAAAAGGACTAGCCATAGATTTAGTACTTGAATTGGCAGTCTGCTCTGTTTTGGTATTACAAGTCCTAGTTTTATTTAAAATTTTACTCAGTTTTCTTATTTTCAGTCATTCGATTTCTAGATACTGTTCTATTCCATTATCTTCTGGCCACAAATATCCCTCAGTATCCTTGGCCATCTCGGACGCAAATTTAGTCCCATTGTTTCTGATACACAGAGAGAAAGGAAGACAGAGTTAAGAAGATTCTCTATGAGCTATATTCACAAAGACATGTAAATTGGCATTTGGGAGGATAAAAGCTGCTCTTTTTTCTGGGCTACATCACATGTAAGTCACTTTTACATCAGTATTTCTACCACCACCATCGTCAAAGCTCCCAGGATTTCTGTTACACTCAAGTAAGCTCGTCTAACACGATCTGGTTTAAAACCAGATATTATAGGGCCAAGCTTTGGTAAAGAAGAGGGCAAAAGGAATTCTCAGTGTATTAGGTTAGTTTCCCCCAGAGAACAGATCTCAGACCTGTAAGTGTAACCCTTTAACCTCTATGAGGAAACCTTCTATTAACTCATTCTCCCAAGAATCCTTTGGAAAACCAGAATACTTATATGGAATTCTTAGACAATTTATGTGTTTGCCCTGGATGAAGACCAAGAGTGGGGAAAAAAGGTTTCAGGCTAATGAATGTACATTTGTTTTGCCTTGTGTAGATTCAGCCTTAGTGTTAATAAGAAAAGGTGTATTTCTAATAAATATCTGCCACCACAAGTAGAAAGGTAAGCGAGCCTGTTATGGAAAACTGCCAATGCCCGAATCTCTTGTTTCCAAGAAGGGGCTTCTAGAGTAGCACTTCCTTCAGCTTCCCCACATGCCCCTCTGTGTTTTCCAAATGAGGAGGAAAGACACAGATGATTAAGGCGATTAGAACAGGAACTGTGTAAGTGTGTCTCAGTCCTAGTACACTCATTCTTTCAGATCTAGAGAGGATGAAGGGCTTTCAATTTGGGCAACAGAGAACAGTTCAGGTCCAGATTAAAAATATTTGCGGGGTAAGGGGGCTCCCAAAGAAGGATAGACTAACAAAATCTTTATGGGACTTTGTATTCCAAACCAGCAGCTCCAGTTACTTAAATCACCTTCTCCCCACAACCCCAAACCCCTTCATTGTCGCTGGCCTTCTCCCCCATCCTAATCTCCATGTGGTACATACACATAGATCAGGGCCCAGGCTTTCTTCCTGGAGCTCCATCCCCCTCAGGTGTCAGCTTCTGGAGTGCAGCAGGGATGAGCATATGCTTAGAGGAAAACCATCAGAAACAATCAAATTTTCCAGTACTAAGGTGCCATCTAAGCTCCAAACACAAATCCAGTCTTAATAATTGATCATTTGATCCTGATCTATCTGGATCTGTGTATTTCTCCATTACTTCCAAACCCAGAGGATTTATGGGGTAGAAGAAACAATCCCCCAAGCTCTTTAAACCTCAACAGAGGCTCATCAAAGGTAATCTAGAAAGCTATAAACTGCTTCTTTTAACACTTACCTTGTACTAAAGAAAAAGAAAAAAAGACTAAAACCTCAGCAAAATCGAGTTTCCCTTACATCAGAAATTCATTTCCTGATAATATCAGGTACACTTTTATGTCTTCATTCTGACTTTTACTTCATTGTTGAATCAAAGAATCTCAGAAATTAAAATAATTGTATGGACTACTGAGTATCTTGCCCAAGGTCGCAAAGCTAGTTGTGGACAGAGCTAAACACAGAATAATCTTCTCATTCCCCGTTGGGCTCTGTTTCCATTATCCTAGACTCCTTTCTAGTGTTCCTTTGGTGAGCTGTTTCTATGTGCTTCTTCGTTCCTTCTTTAACATATGTTTTGTGATGGCAAGAAGATAATGTATTAAGCATAAAACATCAGAACTTGAAGCAGAATTAGAGAATACAAATACCAGGCCCTCTTTTCACTTTGCTGATGAGGCAATGGAGGGCCAGAGAGATGGAACAACTCAGCTGAACTACACCTCTTCTGAGTCTTACCACAGTCTCTTTCCTGCACAGAAACACCCGTGCTAACCATCGAAAGCCAAAACTTCAGTGTTATTTCTTTCTGCTTGGTCAGTAGCAAAGAAAATAGTAGATATTTAACCTCCTAAATAAAAGAATTGATGGCACATTATTATAATTGTCACAGAACTCTCTACAGAGATCATTTTATTGATTGATTTAAATTAGTTTCCCCTAAAACTTACTGTGTACCTTTTTGGTAATAAGATTTCCCATCCTAGTAGAGACAACAGTTAGAATACCAACCCCATTTCTGAGGTGGAAAAAAATTCAATGATGAATGCTGATGAAAACCATTAGTTGTGCAAAACCATATTAAGTTGTTTCATTAATAAGACAGGGAATGTTTAATGAGCCATGTCTCAACAATAAATAACAATGATAATAAAGGGAAATTTACTGTTTCTCTGCTCCACTGAATATTTGTCACACATCCCAGAGCACTGGAAACTAAATTGGAAATACTTAATTGTTAGTGTATAACTAAAAAGGTAGAAAATGTTTAAAAGAGGTCAAATTACATTTTGGTCATAATTTGTAAAAAATAGATTCATCTCTAATGCAAATATACGAACTGAATAGTGTCACATTTATTATGCATGCATTTGTTGTCTCTGCTGAATCATAATGTGAACCTTGAGTCTCCTAAAAGGTTGTGACATTTTGGGAGGTATTGTCTCAAGGACTGTGGTTTATAATTTTCACAGAAAATGCTGAGATAAAGGAAGTGCTGAACTGCCTAAGAAGTGCCACAGTGTGTGTATCCCAAGCTTGGAGGCCCCCTCCTTAAAGGACAGGCCAAAAGCACTGACAGTCCACAGGGAGGCCACCACAGAGGAACATGAGTCAGTTCTCAAGGAACAAATCTCAGCTGGGACCAATCAACGCTTCTTCTCCACTAACATGTGAGCTGTCCACCTAGACTGGGAGCTCCTTCTGAGTAGAGACGGCATGTCATACACCATTATATACCAGCACAACCTGGATAAAACTGTCACTTGCCAGCTGCACTTCGGAAACATCCTATCTCTTCCCCTCTAACCTTGCCCTTTTTCTTAGCAGCTTCCCTGAAATCTCTCCATTCTACCTCTTCTACTTTGTAGCTCTTCCAAATGTTGCTCTCAATATAAGCTCTGGAAGGGAAAGGACTGTTCCTGTCTTGTTCTTCATGGTACCCACAGTATCCAACATTAAGAAAGTCTGTAGCATCATCCATGGTTGGTTCTGGGTCTATTTGAGCACTTTTAGAGAAGAAATATTTGAGATGGCCCCATTCCATCCATCTTATAACAATTCTGATTGATGAAGTCTTCCTCAGGAAACTCATATGTATGGGTATTTTATGGGTGGGCTGGGGGTGAAGGTAGAATTCTGCTTCCTAGAAGCATGTTTTCTCCATGTCATAAGAGTTGAGCAAAAAATGTGCCTCACCATTTCTCTTCCCTTCGGAACTACACAAGAATAATTATAAGCCTTGTCTTCAATTTTCAGTGAATTGAAGATAAATAACATGTCCTCAACTCAGTACAGTTCAGATTAAATATGGCTAATTCTCATTGCCTCTCACATTAACTTCTACCCTCCAGCCTTCCCTTTTCCTTTAATATATACCTCCAAAACTTGAGTAAAACTTTCTTACTTACTAATAACACTGGCAGGTTTCTCAACCACTGCAATCATCAGTCTTTTCAGCTATAAAATGGGAATAATGCTACTTAACTCAGACTTGAGATTTAAAATACAGTGAACAGTAAATAACATACAATAAATTATAGTTAATACATAAATTCAGTACACAAAAATATGCAAATGAAGTGTTTTGATTCCCAGTGAAATTTTTTTAAATGTCTCTAATAGACCAGCCACCAGTTACCATTCTGGAGAGAATATGATTATTAGAGGAAGACTGAAAAACTGACAAATAGTTTGAATCAATGCTAACCTATCTTAAAGAAAAATGAAATATCCACGGATATTAAATAACGATATTTCTAAATGAGAAACAAATAATTAAGAAAATATCAATGTGTAGACCCTTTGAAAAGATTCTTGAAAGAAGCTAGCATGGTTGAATAAAGTCCTGTCTGACTATTCTGATCTCTGACAAAGTGAAAGATTAGGTAAAATTAGTGATGACATGCCTTTACATTTTGACCATGGGGAATACTTATCCACAAACTAGAAGGTAAAATTTGCCTATTAAATAAAAATTATAGGGATAAAAGCCTGATTGGAAAGCTGTACCAACCGTGTGGTTGATTCTTTCTTAACTGGGAAACATATAATCATGTTCCACAAACGTGAGTCATGTGGGAATCAGACCTGGGCATAATAAAATTACACTATTGTATCCATGTGAGACTTGCATATGCATTTCCTGAACTATATCTGATTCCACATTCCCTTTTGCAAACTTACATTTTACACACAAGAATGAGAAACTGGAGAAAACAAGACTACACCTATCTTATCTATACACAGAGGATCCAAGTTAAAATTATATGGCACCTATTTTGCTTAGCATAATAATCTCAAGATCTACCCATGTTGTCACAAATGGCACTATTTCATCTTTTCTCATGGCAGAATAGTATTCCATTGTGTATATATCACATCTTCTTTATCCAATCATCTATTGAAGGACACTTTGGGTGTTGTAGAAAGAAAAAGTCAAGAACCATATGATTTCACTGACGTGTGGGATATAAAACTGAAAGCAACAAAGGAACAAGACAAACAAATAAAGAAACAAAAACTCATAGACACAGACAATAGTTTAGTGGTTACCAGAGAGTAAGGGGGAAAGGAATGGTACATGAGTGTAAATGGGGTCAAATACATGGTGATGGAAGGAGAACTGACTGGGTGATAAACACAAAATGTGATATATAGATGATGTATTACAGAATTGTACACTTGAAACCTATATATGATGAATGCTGATGAAAACCATTAGTTTTCTAACCATTGTCACCTCAATAAACTCGGATTTAAAAATAATATGGCACCTTTCCAAATTAGAAGGAAAAAACAAGGCTTACGTTTTTCCTAATCATCAAGTCCTCAAAATCCATTGTTTAAAGGGTGCAAAAAACAGTGCAATCAAAATATACAATAGAAAATTATTTTGTATGTTAACAAGTAAATCAAAAGTTAAAATTTCAATCTCTAAAACTAAAGTAACAGTCTGAGCTAGCAAAGATTTACTTTGTAATTGTCTATCCACAGACAGACCTATTGTTGCTCAAGTGGCAAGTTACTGCTGTTGGCCAGAAACATTCTTGCCTTGGGTGTTGCACTTGTACCATGCCGGGGGAGAAAAGGAGAAAACACAGAGCTCCATCAGCAAAGCTCCTGATCTTGTAGCTTTAGAAGGGGAAGCAAATACTCATTGTCAAATCTACAGGAAATATGTTCACCAAAGCAACCTTAGCAAAAAGATAGTACATCATGAATGTTAAGTTAGAAGTTATCCATCCCAACACTGTGCCACATCTTATTTACTTTCTAGACAGAAAAAAAAAAAGTTTCCATTGCTTCTACAAATTGAAGTAAGTGGGAGAACAGATTTGGACTCAAAATAAGAATAAGCTTTCATAACTGAAACAAGATGTATAAAAGAGCTGACTAACTTCTCAACTGCAAAGAGTATGTACATATGAAGTATTATTAATAATCATTCAAGCAGTCCAAAAATGGAAAGTTTTGCCTGAAAAGTTCTGCATGTCCCATCACTAAATGAACTCAAGTAGTTCCCCAAGGGCAGTATCAGAGGGAATCCCTGCGCCAGATGTTTTGATGAGATTTCAAAAGGTCTTTTTCAACACCAGAGAGGGGATCATACTAGAACCTAAATTATTACTCCAAACCTATCGACTGTTTTTATTTTTTAAACCATGGATGCCTGTGGCTTGTTCTAATTGTGCTCTAATTACAAAAAGTTGTTTCTAATGAGAACTTGAAAGCAGATTATTTTTGTTCTTTAAACAACTGTAAAATACTTTATAAATGGGAAAAAGTTAGAATAGTTTTTTAAAAACTCATATAGTAAAAGAGAGGTATATAAGCTTTGCAATGAGGGAGACCAGCATGTATTAGTTGTATTACCTTGGACAGGATGCTTAACTCAGAATCTCAGTTTCATTCGCTGCGTAAATGACGATTACAATCATGTGAACTTGCTGGGAGGACCTCATGGTTTAATGTGCCAAACTCCTATGGTTCAGTGGCTGCTCTATAAATGGTATTCAGTGTTATTGCTGGTGTTTTTATGAATAGAGAATAAAATAAAGATCTTGTGATGTGAACTTGTTTTTATATTGAGGCAGCATTAACAACCTTGAAAAGAAGAATTATAGTCCTGGATTTCTGATAAGATTATCGTTCAGAAGCATTATTCATTAAACAAAATTTTCCTTGGAAATGGATGACATGATACAGAAGGATGAAACCATTTTTTTTTTCTTTCAGCCAGAATGTCAGATAATGTTACTTGTTCTTCAAATGAACTCTTCTGAGTCATGTTCCTGAGAAAAAGATGTGTGGCCTAAGCATCAAAGCAGGAAAAGAACAGCCTGCAGTAAAGAGGTCTGTTAGGAATGGCCATTCTTAGAGCTCTTGCAACTTTCAGGTTCCTGAAGACAAGAATCTATCATGTAGGATCTCATGTCAACACTGAAATCTTAGGAAAAAACAAATGGTAACACATTAAAAATCTCATAGCATAATTCTAATCTGTCAGGTGCACAAGCAGAATGACCACCCAGTGTAGACTTTCGTTAAATTCTAAACTTTCTCTGAGAAAGAAAATGGAGAGTTGCAAACTTTTCCCATATCACACACACACACACACACACACACACACACACACACACACACACCTTGATTTCACTTGAATTTCTTCCTCTTGTTTGATAAAGAGTGAAATCACTAAAAATTGCTGTGAAAAACTGGTTTTACAGTTGACTGATTTAATTCTAGGAGGAGAGGGAAGGATGCTTCAAAAGCACTGTGTTTACCAGGGTAACATCCAGTCAGACACATTCGTGGGGGATGAGAGCATGCAGGAGATCCCTGAGGGAGAAAGTACGGAAAAAAATAATAATAAACATCCTATGATTTAACTACGGGAAAGGCCTCTATTTATGGAGTGGAAGGAGGACGAATAACATTAATTACCACTTGGGGCTTCATCCCTAAAGTACTTAGGACTGGCTTTCCAAGGGCACAGGAAGGGCCCAGACAAGCTACAAGAGCACATGGCACATTCTCTCACCTCCCATACCTGTACCTGGCACACTTTTCACCCCAAAGAAGCTCCTGGTCCCTGGTCTCCATTCAGAGAGCACAGACCAGTGCAGGATGCTGGAAGAGGAAGAATTGCTGGTACCATTAGAAGACAGAGGGATGGAAGGACTAAAGGGCTGTATTTCTCTCTCAATCTGTACTTGTCCAACTTGTAGCCTTCTAAACACAGGGAGCTGCCTGCCTGGATGGCAGTTAAGAGCAACCTGTGCGCCCACCTGGGTCACCCCGGTAGTACTGATCCCAGCGTTCTTTCTCCCTTTACCATTCAAAAGAGCAGCCCATACTGACAGCTGCCACATCCGCATTCATTCTCAGTAGTCAGTAAAACCTGGTATTCACCCATCACCAGTGTCCTGGGTCAAAGCCAGTGGCTTCTGTTTTCATTCTTCATTCTCCTATATCACTCCAGCTGATTTGGCATGGTTGACATTATGGAGAAATTTGAAGTTAAATTAGGATTGAAAGGATGAGTAGAATCTGCCGCACATTATTCGAGGAGGTGACAATAACATAAATCACTCTTTTTATGGATGTCAGCTGTTCATGTGTCACCTTCACAACTCTTCCATATTACATACTTAATAATTTATTTAAATTGACTCTTAAAAACTTTAATATTTACTTTAGTCTCAGTCTCAGAAATAAAAATCTGTCAAATCATGGATTTGAAGTACATATGTATTTTTCTAGTTTACATTAAATTTAAATATATCACTGAACATTATGGAAGTTTATTCATTTACCACCAAAAATCATCAGTGGGAAGCACTGACTTTAGGAACACTGAATTAATCAAATCAGTGTATGCTGTGGAACATAAATGACAGACTTGCCAGAAAAAAAAAAAAGAAGTATTAAATAACGTTAGGTAGAAAGGCTTGGGCCAAATTATGCAGACCTTTGATATGAAAAACAAAAAACAAACTAAAAAAAAAAAAAGGAAAGAAAAGAAAAAAGAAAAAGGAAACCAGAGAGTGGTAAATGGTGGGTAATGAAGTTAAAGCAATACTTAAAAGAAATTCATCTGCTAGACACAAACAGGATACACTAAAGGTTAGAAGACCTAGATTTGAGAAGGCAAGAAGTCTGTTACAAGTAGTAGCCAGGCCAGACTGTGACAGCCTGGACTAACCTGAAGGACTCAAGAAAGGGGGAAGAGGGTAAAGAGCTCAAGTATAGTAGAAAAAACAGGTAAGAACTTGCAGACAGAGAAGAAAACTGAAGGAAGAGAAGACATCAAAGATGACTGGGCGTTTTCCCAGGAGTGATGGCTAACGCCATTGGCAGATGACATGGGGAGTTCGAGATAAGACATCCCAGAGAAAACGCCCAGAAAGCCATTAGTGATATGGTTCAAGAGATGTATGAGGACAGGGCTACAGTGATTTGGGAGTCATCTGCAGACATTTGACAGATAAATTCATGGAATTATATGCAGACCAAGATAAAAAGTAAGAGGAGCCAAGTGTATTTCTATTCAGGAATCCAGAATGAAGGAGCTAAGGAAGAAGTCCTTAATTAGCAGCAACAAAAATCTACTCTAGAGCACATTTCTCAACCTTGGCAGGACATTAGAAAGGGGGTGTAATGGCAGGGGTAATGCTGGTAACGCTCCCGATAGGTGAATGCAGGATAAGATGAGGCCAAAAAGCAACAACAACTGCAGCCATGGATGGGGGTTCATACCACTATATTCTGAATGGCAGCTGGTTGAGACAGAAGAAGCAAACATCTGCCAACACCCCAACAAGGGGTCTTCCTGCACCACAGTCTCATTGGCTGCCAGCCAAGACACAGGAAGTAGGATCCACAATACCCACACCACTGGGCTTGTTAACATAGCCTAGGCAATTATATGCAAAACAATAGTGGCTAATGGCTAACTGGTCACAGCTGATGGCCAACTAGTTACATGAGTGTGTGTGTGTTATATAACCAAGCCGGCACCTTTCCACATGAGGCCGAGAGCCAGGAAACTACTTTCCTGGCCCTTTCCCAACAGAGGGAAATTTAAAAACAAAACTAGGGTCTGGGCTTCAACCCCTAGACCACTTAAATACGCTTCTCTGGGACCATGAAATTAATATTTTTACCAAAATAAGATTCTGAAAAGTATAAAAATTCTAGACAGATAAAAAACTTTTAAACCAGGTCTCTTAACTTGCACTTTGAGAAGCAACCCAATTTTATAGAGCATTTTCTACACAGATAATAAATGAAATAAAGTACGTGAATATATTAATAGTGATTTTATCTGTGTAAGACTTCTGATATTTTATTTTTTTCTGAAATCTCCTTTTTATTTTTTTTGACAATCATTTTCCTTTCATTTTATTCACAACTTTAGTTGTTTCAGTTGGGAAGGTCTTTCAGGGTATCTAGTCTAGACAATCATTTTTAATAAAAAGAAAATATATTCAGCTATGCACTTTGCCAAGTTTGCTTTTTCTCAATTGTTAATGCTTCTAAAATTTCAGGGCCTAGTAAGAAATTTTTTTCTGTATATATATATATTTAATATTTTCTTAATACTTATTTGGATATTATCCATACCTAAAGCTCTCAGAGATGCTCTTATCTTAGGGGATTTGGTATTTACTCACTATTTGAAAGCTTTTAAGATCAAACATAAAAGAAACCAATGAAAAAATTTAAATAATTTCAGATTGTTTTTTGTTTTTGTTTTGTTGGTGGTGTTTTTGATTACTTCACATTGGATAGGAGAGGAATAAACTCTTAAGTGAGGACGCCCATCTTAAATTCAGTTGTGCTCATCAAGGGGAATAACTGCCTTTGTCCCTCCAAGTGTCTTGAGTAATAATACCTGATGCTTGTTT
Source organism: Rhinolophus ferrumequinum (assembly GCF_004115265.2). NCBI lineage: Eukaryota > Metazoa > Chordata > Mammalia > Chiroptera > Rhinolophidae > Rhinolophus > Rhinolophus ferrumequinum. Next base: position 55,099,084 of record NC_046288.1, read on the forward strand.
AACATGTTTTCTCAGGTGTGAATTTGAATAGGAAGAATCCATTCAAATTGTATGTACTATATGTATAGATAAGGCTGTGATATTGGAAAATTAACCCCATCATTTAGCCACCTCTTAGAACTTTTTCCACATAGTTAAAAACATTATTTTCTAAAACTCAGTAAATCATGGTGAGGATTTAACAACAACTCTTTTGTGTTTCTGCTAGGAAGTTATAGAAATGTCTTACATGTTCATAGGGCTTACCATGTGGTAAGGTGATGAAACTGAGTCGAAGAAGAGTGAAATAACCTAAGATTATATAACTTGTTTTAAAGAAGAAATAAATAGTCCATTATTAAGTTTTAAGTTACCTGGGAGACAATTCACTAAGAAACCAACATGTAGAAAAGTGTTCTCAATCCTAGAGTATCAGAAATTTTTTTTCTTGGAGATCAAAATTTTTATATCATGAATTTGTTTTCTTCTTCTTCTTCACATTCTTTTAAATATACCCCGTATCCACAACCTCTCATTTATTAGTATTTACAGAACAATTTGTGTGCATCTTCCACAGAAACGCCCTTCAAATATTTGAAAATAGCGATTAGGTCCACTGGTAAGTTCTCTCTTTTGCGCCAAATAGTCCATTCATTTGACCTGTTCCGTCTTCGCCTCCTTCCTGGTTACTCTCCCCTGAACAAGGATTTCTAATGTTTTTTCTGAACTCTATGCTCTGCAAAAGTAACCATGATGTTTCAAATGAAGTTCAATCAAAACTGAGGGGGAGAGAAGCATGTCCTGCTTCACTTTTGATACTATCTCTCTTCGTGCTCATTTCCTATTGGGATTTTTCTTATCCGTTCTAGATTCATTGCTGATGCTTTCCACAAATAACTCCAAGTCTTTCTCGCAGATGCTGAGGCCAAGCCACATGGCCCACTCTCAAATTTATAAATGGATTGTTTCTTTTTACAGGTGCTAGGGAACATTAAAGAACTTTTTAACTCATTGTTAGAGTGACCTAAACATGGCAAAATAAAAACACGTGGAACCAAATGCTACATAGAATTCACTGAAGAAAATATAATACAGTCTAACACTTAAGCCTTAGTGTTATTCCTACATAAAGATTTCAGAAAGTTTATATGATTATTTTCATACCAAAGGGATAATTTCAAATGATTTTTTGGTCTCCAAACAGGATTTCTAAAGTCATCATAGGATAGCCTTCCAAATTTGCAAAACCAAGTCATATTCTCTAGAAATGTGCCCTTCTTTATAAAGGCTCGTTTTCATTTGATTGGGGGAGGGTAATGATATTTTTATCATTTCATCAGGAGGCAAAATTCACACTGCACTTTACATGTAGACAGGGATTTGGCAGGCTGAATGGAAGAATGGAAGCTGCTCCAAGCAAGAGCCAAGCCATCAAGATCTCAAACAGCATTTCAAGCTGTTTAAATGAGTGGGCAGAACAAAGCCTTGTGAGGTTGTGATGGAGGAGCGTTGCTTAATGGAGAGAGTGAGCATGACCAAAGTTGAAAGAGAGACCAAAGATAAAGAAGGAGGGGAAGTAGCAAATTGAGGTGAGAAAAATAATAGACGCCAAAATTATAAAGTTACAGAGTCAAGAATTAGGAAGGGATTGGAAGCAAGAAGAATAGAGGATGATTTACAAAAGAGGTAGAACAAGTCACAGAAAATTACTAGCCTAGAACAGAACCATCAAGGGTACAGTAGTAGTTAAGAACTCTTGTTTTCTTAGAATTTTTAATATGTGGATATTTTCTCATGTTTAATATTGATTTAATATGAAATTAAGAAATACTTTACTTTCAAGAATCCTGGCTAAGTGAGCTGCAGAGGTCATCTATCAAGAAGCAAGCAGGATTTCTCAACCTTGGTAACACGTTAGAATCATCTGGAGAACTTTAAAACAATTTTTTTCATTTGATTTATTTTATAGTTGATTTTTTTTAACTTTGTAAATGAAATAAAACAACACGATAATGCTTTTTTTTTTTTTTTTCAGTTTAAAGCTTCACTCAATAAGGAGTCCTTACTAACCTGTGGAAAATTACCTCTCTAGTTTTTTTTGAACTTTCCTGGAGGATTTGGACTTTAAGACATCTTCCCTCCTTTGCAACTTCCTTATAACTTTCATTTTGAATTTTTATGATGTCATGGTGGAATGCTTCTTCAGTGTTTCTGTACTGAATCAACACTGATTTCCTATTCAAATGATGTCCTAATGGAGAAAGACACACTAATTTCAAGATCTACATGGCTAAACAGTTTCAAGTTCAAGTTTCCCAACACTATCAATAGATTGGGGAAGAAAAGAAAAATGCTGATTAAAATACTGAAATGAAATGACTGGTTTCTAGGAAAAGCATGACTTACAGAGAAAAATAAGATACTTTGCATGAAAATATTCCTGCTAAAAATACAATTTTTCAGGAAAAGCGTACCTTGTTGCCAGGAAAAGTATACCTCTATTGCCAAGTGCCTGATAATGTAGAATTCATATTAAGTGATTTTTCTAAACCACTTAAATTTAAATTAGGTTTTCTATTTGAAATTCTAAGATATAGTTAAAGTTGCATTTAGAACATTCTTACTTTTAAAAGGGACAAAAAATAACCAGGTATTTTATTTTCTTATATCAAAAATATATTTTTTAATTTCTTGCTCCTTTGTATGCTTGTGAAACATTTTCCATCCACGTGTAAAATGGAAGGAATTTATAATGAGTTGATGCTGAATATTTACCTAGAGGTTAAAAATAAATACATTTCAACAATATAGTACAGTGAAAAGGGGAACTGTTACAGAATTTGGGTAAAATAACAGCAAAAGGTTTCAGCCTAATTAACAAATGTGAAACATGTAATTATTTTCTGAATCACTAAGTTTTGCCATTGAACTGTTCATCCTTCTCTTTATACTACATAGATTGGTAGCTCTTGTATCCCCATTGACTTTTCAAAAAAGAACAGGTTTGACTAAGTTAGTTTAGTTGAGTATCTTCTTTTCCTCACCAAGGATGGGCTCCCTCTTCTAATAGGAACTATGATGGCACTTCTCTCAACTCTTGTTCATGTTTTTCTATTTGACCTGGTGATTCCCTACTTCTCTAAACCTAACTGCCCTTCCTTCAAGTATCACATCTTCCATGAGACCTTTCCAACCATCAAGTTTACTTTTCTTCTCCTTCAGTCTTACTGGAATCACAAAACCACAGCCAGTGAGAAAAGAAAGTGGAAAAGAGGCTCCAGTGGAATGTCAGATATATTTGTCCTTTGGTGTTCACCATGGCAATCAGATTTAATGACAACACAAATGTTGTGTGGTAGCCAATACCTTGTTGAGAAGGAGAAGGAAATTCATATTTATTGTGTATTGACTATGTACAGCAACTTCCTACATGTCTTAATTAATCTACACAACTGCCCACTAGATGCCACCCCGTAAAGGATGTCTTTATGTTATACCTTACTAAGCACTCCTTTACAAGCCAGGAGGATTCTGTGATCTGCTGCAGGAAAGAAAGGGTTAGTGTACCCTAAATCATCGCCATGGCAAACTTTCTCAAAATTCAATTGGTCACAATAAGATCGCACTGCATAGTAAAGCAGTTACCTAGAAAAACATACTGTGGCATCAGCATGCCTCAACATCCCGATACTTATTATGAGGCTTTCCCAGTCATTCTATAGAGCTATGGTTTTCTATGTCAAAGTGAATAAAAAACATTGGCTTTTAAATCCTTCTAGACTGAAATAATATCTGCCCTACTCCATAGTGACTCCTATCAAAAATCTGAGAGTTAACAGATACAGAACAGCTAATGGATACGCTAACCATGCATGCTCTAGAACTCTAATTCATGTCCCTGAATCTTACACCCTAGGAAGCAGTATACAACAGTCCCCTCCTCCTTACCTGAAGTTTCAGTTACCCATGGTCAATTGTAGTCCAAAGATATTAAATGGAAAATTCCAGAAATAAATAATTCATAAGTTGTAAATTGTGTGCCATTCTTAGTAGTGTGATGAAATCTCCTGCCATCCTGCTCTGCCCCACCCTGGACATGTATCATCCCTTCATCCACAGTATACACACTCTGTACACTACCTGCCTGATATTCAGAAAAACCTCCAACTATCAAGGATCCTCAACCATTGACATTGCCTCCTTCTGACATCCAACCATCAACATCATCATGGCCCCATGATCCAGGATCACCCAAAGCAGATGATCCTCCTTCTGACATACTGTCAAAAAATTAGTAGTAGTTTAACGCTACGTCGCAATGCCTAAGTCATTTGCCTCACTCCATCTCATCACACAGGCCTTGTATCATCTCGCATCATCACAAGAAGGGTGAGTACAGTACAATAAGATATTTTAAGAGAGAGAGAGAGAGACCACATAACTTGTATTACAGTATATTGTTATAATTGTTCTATTTGGTTATTGTTATTAATCTCATAGTTTACCTAATTTATAAATTAAATTTTATCATAAATATGTATGTATAGGAAAAAACATACAGGGTTTGGTACTATCCACATTTTCAGGCATCCACTGGGAGTCTTGGAACATATCCCCCATGGATGAGAGGGGACTGCTATACACAGTCCTTAGAGCTTTAACATTAAATTTGCGTCTTGTTTGGTCCTCAACTTCTCACAAACATCCCTAAGAAATCATCTTTGAAATCCATTGACACAATAGCTATAACATGCTAAGGTTGATAGCTATATTACCCAGGGCTCCAGTCAAAAAAAGTTCCTTGCGATTTAAGGCTGGGAAACATTTCTTCTGAGGAAGCAATTTCTTCTTCCCTTGTTTTCCCCTTTCTATTTTGAAAATATGGCAACTCTGAGACAAGTCTGAAGCTGTATTAAAGAAACCATAATAGCATTCATTTTGCAGAGAGATTTTTTCCTTGGTCCTAATTGTATATTTATATTTAGCTAGTTGTTTAAAGTTATCTGTAGCTGTCTCTTGCCCAAGGGCAACCTCCACTCTGGCTGAGGAGTAGACTACTTCTCAATAAACTGCTTCTCTTTAAAAGATAAAATAAAATTACCGTAATTACAAGTTCCTTTATATCCTATTTAGGACAGAATCAGGATACATATAAATTTAATAAATAAATGCTAAGCACTTACGACATTTATGTAACTAAAGTAATTATTTATTCCCAACAATTCAATGAAAGTAAGCATTCTAAAATACAAACCTATATCACTCCCTGACTAAAACTTCTGAATAAAATCAAGTTCCTAAGTATAATTGGCCACTGGGTTCTTAAAAGTGCGCACACTTTCTTTCTCTTTTCCCTGCCCTTTACAGAAAGTTCTGGCAGGCCTGTTTCAGATCTTTTAAGATGTAGAATCAGGAGGTGAGTTAGACAAAGAACGGACCAGAGAAGGAGAAGACTCAGAGACATTAAGTAAACTTATAAAGAGATACAAGAAAAGGCGGGGTGGGGCGGTGGGATGCGGGGCGGGAAGAGACAGATGAGTTCTGGATGCCAAGAAAACACTAGAGAATGACAGATGCATGAGGCAGTCCTGAGGTGTTAGAAAATAATAGAACTAGAAAATAAGATTTAGAGTGGGGGGAAATGAGGATTCATAATGCTCTTTGAGAAATGCAAGTAAAGATCAGAACTACTTACTGACTTATTGTGACTGGATTCAATTTCATATAGACTGCTCCATAAAGGAAATGGGTGTTTGGGACCCTGGGTTCTATTTGGAGTATGCAAGTAAAATGCACAAATCTTTTTCTTTTGTTTTAAATATTTTTGTTTGGCCACTGTGACTTCTCCACACTCACTCTGGCTCTCTGAGTTGCCTGTGGTTCACAGAACCCATCATGTTTTTTCTTACAGCTGAATCTTTGCACGTGTCAAACATTGCCTGCCTACAGTGCTCACCATCGCCCCCCTCTCTTACCCCAGACGACCTCCTACAGTTTCTTCAAAGTCAGCTGAAATAGTCACCCACAGAAAATCTTCCTTCCCACCTTTCCTACAGTCTCAGGTCTGATAGATGCATATCTGGGTAACAGAGAAAACACACGTCTGCTTTATCAATCTCTTTGCTTATGCTTCTCCCACCACACTGAGCTCCGTGAGGGCAGGATGGTGAACAGCAAGAAAATAAACATGTCCAAAGTGAAACTGGGAGAAGAGAAATGCATGGCATCACGAACTCACAGTGGTTATAAAACTAAACCTCTTTTCATAACATTTAGTGAAATATGTTCCAGCAGAAAATGATCATGAAGGAGAAGTTATCTGGTTTACAGTGAAATGACTGGGATTTATGCTACCAATAAAGTTTTGAATAAGTGGGGTGTATATGAAATTACCAAAAATCTATTCTCTTACTTCCTAAGCAAATTCCTAAAGATAGGAAGGAGAGGAAAAGCAGAAACAATTTTGATTAAATAACTATCTAAAATTATGTAACTGATCTAAAATATATCATAAACAGACTTTCAGAAAAGAGAGTGGTATGGTAGTAGCAGATATCCAAAGCACTTCCTAGAAATTGAGCCAAACCACAAGGAAAAACTGAATAGGAAAATTTTGCGTCAGAGTTCACATTGGTCAAATTTCAAAGGCAGATACTGAATCTACTCTAGTTAACTTAGGCAGAAAAAAATTTTTTTATGTGATTTTAGATGGCTATCAGAATCATTAGAAAACTGAATAAACAAACTCCAAGTTAACTTTTTGGAAATGACTGGGAACGACACTACAGAAAAAAGCTATGAAGAAAATGGCAGCTCTATAATCAGGCATCTACCTGCAAAACTTAGAAGCTGCCACCCCATAATCAGGAAGCCACCACAAAATTGGATACTCCGAAATGGCATTTGCCTGCAAAAGCCAGAAGAGCCTGCACCTCACTTCTCTCCTCCAAAATTTCATGCAAGTGCCTCTGAATGCTAAACCTAAATCACATTTAGAACTCCAGCTGAGAAAGAGGCTAGGAAATGTAGTGCTTAGATTTTCAGCTTTTGCATACAGAAAGGCACACTAGAAAGAGGTGGAAACAGATATTGAACACCAGCCCAGCAGATCATCCACAAGCATGTGAGTGCCTCCTCAATAAAACATGATAAAAGCTGCACAGATTTTTTGCTGGATGTAATGAAGAGGAAACTAGCTTGGAGGAATCATCAGGAATATACTCACAATTCCCCTTCCCCAAGAGTAGTAATGAGACATGGAAAACAACTAAGGAAATCCTAGGGGAAAAGACATAAGTACCTCTAAAGTAAAGGGAGGAGGGTTAGAAGTAAGGTTGGCACTACTCAGCTTGCTCTCACTACTGTAGCAGACTTTTTCCAACTAGAAGTACACTCTCCTGAAGTATAAGAGCACTTCATATTTCTACCAACAAGGTAGGGCTGGCACTAATAGCATTATATGCCAGAGTAAAAGAGTATGGCCCTAGGACAGCAGTTTCAAATAACCAAACTGTAGACACCATGTTCTCCTGTGGATATATTTACGAGGTTAGACAATTAAGTTCTCGAATTCATCCCAGAAAAAGTGCTCTATACCTCACTGCTGAATATCACTACAGTCACCTTCGAAGTACTCCCCTTGGGAAACTATGCATCGACACCAGCACCTAGTCCACCCTTCAAAGTAATTTTGGAACTCTTTTTCTGGAATGGCCATCAAAGCTATCATCGTATTACCCTTGATGTTCTGAATATCATCAAAATGTCTTCCTTTCAATATTTCCTTTATCTTCAGGTGAAGAAAGAAGCCATTGGAGACCAGATCAGGTGAGTAGGGAAGGTTTTCCAATACAGTTATTTGTTTACTGGCTAAAAATCCCCTCATAGACAGTGCCGTGTGAGCTGGTACATTGTCGTGATGCAAGAGCCATGAATTGTTGGCAAAAAGTTCCGGTTATCTAACTTTTTCTCGCAGCCTTTTCAGCACTTCCCAATAGTAAACTTGGTTAACTGCTTGTCCAGTTGGTGCAAATTCATAATGAATAATCCCTCTGATATCAAAACAGGTTAACAACATCATTGCAACAAGTTCACGAACTTAATTGTCACACCTTCATAGCTTCCTTCCCACTCCCTCAGACTGATACATGACTGATAATTTAACTAAATTCATTCAGATGAGTTCCTTAAAGAAGAGTCCAATCATAGTCATGTAAATACTCACTATATTGGGGAAACGGGACACTAGGACAGATCTGTTCAGTAATGAACACATAACGAGAAGCATACAAAATGGCAAAAGGAAATCAGCTAGCATCTGCATTATCTTCAGGGAAATTAAAGAAAATTAATGAGACAAGAGATAGGGACAGAGTACAGAAGACTAGATATAAAAAGAACACCAACATTAAGAGGAAAAAAAAATAATGGTATAGTAGCATTTTAAATGGCATTAGAAGCAACAAAGATCAAACTTACCTACAGAAAATATACTCAAAGAATCTTTCAGAATTGTATAAAAAAGGTAACAATCAATGAAGTAGATAAATATACAAAAAAAAAAAAAAGACCAGATATCTAATATAGTAGTAATGAGTACTCATTTAATCAGTATTTTTGGACATCTTTTTGCCTGGTGTAAAACAAAATACACTAGTATGTACAAAGGTATTAGACGAAAACTTTACTAAACTCAGAAAAAATTCAAGCATATAAATAGGGCTCACAATATACTAAGAAAAATAATTTAAAATACCCCCAAACTGTGTTACATTAAGGTGAAATACTGGGGGAGGGAGATAAGAAAAATGAGGCTGGTCCTGGGCATTTCTGTGAGCATATTAGATGACAAGAAACAATGGGACAATTTGTATGAAAATTTCAAAGGAAAAATTGTGAGCCCAAAATTCTATACTAAAATGACCTTGCTTGCATGTAAAGGCAAAAACATTCTCAGATATATTTTCTTTCAATTTTTGTTCACCACTCTTGCAATCTCCCTGAAAAAAAAAAAGGTACTTAAATATTTCAGTCAACCAACCAACACAGCAAGATACAAATTTCAAAACCAAGTAAGTTGTGATCCAAAAGACTATCAGTCAGGAGGCAAGTCACAGAATACTTATCCAAAATTAGCTCTAAAAATGGATCTTTTGTAGCTTCATATAGTAAGTCCAGGCAGGGGTACATGATCTTCGATTTGCTTCAGTGGACTGGTGCAACAATTTCCTTAAAGACCAAGGCATTTTGCATCCAACCATTACTTGCTCTGAGCAGGATGGCTTTCAGCCTCAAAATTTCCACTTCCTGAATACGTAGTTGCTACCAGGACACACATAATGCCTCACACACTCATGAGAGACAAGAGGGGAAAAAAAGAGAGCTTTCTAATATACACATCTCTTTTAAATTAAACATTCTCCTTTAGGAGTCCCCCAACAATATCTGCTTATATCCAGTTGGTCAGAACTAGGCCATATGGCTGTCTCTAATTGGAAGGCAGAAGCTAGGAAAGCATTTGTCACTTTCAGGCTGTATCATTCAGAGATGGTCTCAGAGTAGGAAAGAGGGGAAGTGAATGACTGTAGACCAAGAGTATAGAGTCCACCATCATGTAAGCATAGTTAGTTATTCTAAAATTCCGCTAAAGATTTGTTTGTTAGTTCTTGGAAAAAAAATTTTTTTTTTTTCGTAAAAATGTCTTACATCCAGACAAAACTCAGAATATACCAACAAAAATCAAACAGGGGCTTTGCAGTGGGAAGAAGCGTGTGGAGGTCATAGGAAGTGCTAACCTTACGAATAAAACAGTCCCTCCCTCCTCCTCTCTTTTCTTTGTTGATAGGGAGATCGTTATACACCAAAATATGCAATGCTTGCCCTTGGAAATGGTTAAGGGACAGGAACAATGACCTAAAAATATACCAAGAACCATCCTGTTAGTTCAGTATTTCTCTGACTCCCTACCCTCACTCCTTTCTCAGAAAGCACCAAAACTGAATTAACACTGCTTTAACAAATTCAGACATTGACCTCACTCTTTTTGCCAGTGTTATTCACAAATACCACAAGCAAGTGAGGAAGTTAAGCCTAGGCCTCACCCATCCACTTTGCCAACTCCAGGAAGAGAAAGAATCAGGAAGAACAGTTGAACGAGAACAGAGCCTACCCAGCAAAACCTCCAATATGGGGAGACAGGGAGGGGATTCACTGACAAAAGGAAACAAACATGGGAGTAGTACAAAAAGGCCTTATTTACAGGTTCTAAACCAGAGGAAGAGGGAAGCTCTGTGAATTGGAATGAACGTTCCAGCTTCAATTACAGATTGTGTCCCTTGGGGAAAACAAGGAGATAGTCAGCTGAACCTATACAAAAGTGCCCCAGGAAGGTGAAGGAGGGGACCCATTCAAGCTAAGTTGTCTTTCCATTCTCACCTATGGAAAACTTCTGTTACTCACTCCCCACTCCAACTCCCTACTTGATGGATGGTATTGAAGACTCTTAAATCCATGTTCCTAACTCAGCTCTCTAGGTCCTTCATCCTGTCCCTCTCTCCTCCCCTGCATCCCCACAAGGGTCCCCTTTCCACCGTGGAACATCAATTATCTCCTCTAAATTTCAATCAAGAAAGGAGTTAACAAAAGAAGGGAAGAGGTGTAAAGAGTGGAGTTGTGGAGAGACCCCATGAATTTTGTCCATTGTGTCTCAGTCTTTGCCCAATATGAAATATTTCATCCTAGTTTTTGAGGAGAAGAAGACTTCATACTCCTTTTGTTCAAGTCTCCCTCCTTCTCTCAATTCTCTCTCTTCACTCCCAACAGATATTCTTCATGACTCATACTCCCCTGAAAACCAATACATTCAATCCTTAATGCCCAAAACTATGTCAGGAGAAGTCTTATTCTTTATTGAGTTCCAGAACAATTAAAAGAAGAGCACTTTCTCCAATATTGAAACATAAATAAAAGCTAACCTTTTACATCTCGTATTTCCACAAGGCACCACAATCCACAGCTATGGTCACCTGAGCTTTTGGGGGAGGGGAAAGTGGTATGGAGTAGGAAAGAAAAAGGAAAGTTGGGTGTGCCTCCAATGATGATCCATCAAACCTGTAGTTTTGGAGAACCCAAGCAGAAGCCTTGTAGAAAGTGGACCGTTTCCCAGCTGGCTCCTAGTAAACAGGATAAGTTTCTGGATAGAAACCCTCTCCCTCCTCCTTTCATTGAGCACTTGAAAAACATCTATTTATCCATTAGGAGCCTGACCCAAGGGTTGTTCCTCTCCCTTTCCACCACATGAAAACTCATAATGGGACTGTCCCAAGGGCAGCGCAGGAGTTCAGCCACATCACTGACTACTATGGTCAGCTCCTGCGTGAGTTCCGCGTTTTTCCCTGCAAACTGCTGCCTCCTGCTGCTTTTCGAGGGTTCTCACCACTGATGGAACAACTCTCCCTCTTCTCTACAACATGGAATGGGAATGGTGCAAGAAAAAAAAAAAAGTTCAAAACTCACCCAAGTATTCCACCTCACTCGTTCCAAGCCTTTACGACCTGACCTGCCCACACACTCCCCTCTCCCTCCTTACCTGCTGTTAGCTTTGCCAGTTTTCTTTGTTGTCTGCTTCCCATCTGACTGTTTCAGGTTGTTGAGGATGTCAATCTCTAGGGAAAGAGAAAGGAGGGTCATGGGTACCACAGATGGTAAGGGGCTTTCTCCTGGGAACACTTTCCTCCACCTTCAGATTCTTTTGTGGTGATTCCCTGGTTCCCTGGCATTTGCTCTGGCTGCCACTGCTCCTTCTTCATCTTCAGCTCATAGTCATACTGCACCTTCTGGCTGAATAGCAACTGTTGGAGGTCATCAAGAGGACATGACCACCGGGTGACCTGTAAGCTGAACCTGGGCAATCGGAGGCTCCTCATCCCATCCTTCCCCTGTCCTTACATTCTGTTCACTACTGTTCCCATAGCAGGAGCTGTTTTCAAGGATACAGCCCTGAGAGAGTGATGTGTTGTTCAGACCATCTGGATGATATACGTGACTGAACCCCGTTAAGGCCTCTATGTAAACTTTCAAGATTCTGGTGGGAGAGGGCAGAGATCCACTGTCTTACAGCATGCAAAACAAGCCTCTTAGGTAAGCTCCTTTGCTTGTTAAGCTGCCGCCTCTGATCTGGTATGATCTGCCTCTTCAGTCTCTCCCTGCACTCCATGTACAGGGGCCAGTTTTCAAACCAAGGACAACCGTTTGCAGTCACTTCTGTCGTGGGGTATAAGGGAGCTATTAAACAGGAAAAGCACACACAGGACCCCAGAACCTCCAGCTGGGAGAAATAAGTCAGTCCCTACACAAGTGAAGACTAGAACTTTCCCTGTACAGTCACACAAAACCACAGTCATGGGAGGCATGCCATCCTCCCCTGTCCCCTGAAGCCGAGACCCGATGCTCTACCTCTTGCCCAGCCTTTCCCAGGTCACAGCAGCCCCTTGTTCTATTTCTCAAGTACCTGTTATGGGCCCTGCACGGCAGCCATCTTTTGCTCCCATATCTGCACCTGGATCTGGAGTGGGGCAAGAAATGCAGGCCATTGTACTATGACAGTGTTCTCAGACATTAGTGGCCATCAGCGGTCCCTGAAAGACTTGTTCAGACAGATTAGTTGCAAAGCCACTCCCAGAGTTTCTGATCAAGTAGGTCTGGGGAGAGGGCCAAGAATTTGCATTTCTCACAAGCTCCCAGGTGGTGTGATGTGCTGGTTCAGAGGGCACAGGTTGAGAACCCCTGCTCCAAGCCCTACCCTGAATAATTTTGCCTTCCCACCTTCCTCCTTCCAGATTCTAAGCACCATTCACTGGAAGGAGGTGACTTTAGACACTGTAACTCCTCTCTGTGCCCAATGTCATATTCTAAAGCTTCAGGGAGTGATAAGACAGTTGCTCACCACCCTTAGAGGCCATTTTGTGGAGTCGTTGAGAATGCACAGGGTCTAAAGATAGAGCTGGATTCAAGTCCTGCTTCTGCCCTTTCGGAGCTATGACCTCAGTAAGTTATTAACTTAACAGCCTCTGCCTGCCCAGTGCTCTACACAGAGCCCGCATGGGGCATCAGCGTAATCATCATCACTTACTATCACAGGAAAAAATCTTTTCAGACAATGTCTGCTTCCCTCCGTTTTCTCCTCATTTTGTACTTTCATTCAATTTATCTAACACTCCAGAGAACTCATAATTCTGAAAAAAAACCAGGTGTTTCCAATGTTTGGGGTTTTAGAACACTCTCCACCCCAGTGCACCTCCTTAAGCTTCGACAAAGTACCAGAACCCTCCATTCCCTGGAGCCAGGGAGAAGCATCTCACTGGGGTAAACTGGACCAAGTTGAGCCCCAGCAATGGAAAGTGTAGGTGTCTGGAAGTGGGAAAGAAAATAGAGAAATGCTAAGACACAGGGGATGGGAGTCCCATGGGGGTGGGGGGAGGTTAGCACTGAGGTAAAGGGATTATACCCACACAGCAGTAAAGCTATGTGAGCCAGGACAAAGTCAGAGTCAGGGAGATGGAAACTAAGTAATAGGAAAGGTCCCTGGCTGTACCTGGAATCAGAGAGCCTTCCTCATGAGGCTCCATGATGCTTTCTGAAACTAGGAGGAGCAGGGAGGAGCAGGGTGTGGGGACAGAGCCAGGAGTGCAGTTTCCAGGCTCTCGGCCTCACATAGAAAGGTGCTGGCTCAGGTAGTAAATGGCCATCAACTGTGACTGGATGGCCATCAGCTGTGGAGAGTTGGCCATTAGCTGTAACCAGTGAGCCATTGGCCACTAATATAATTGCTGCGGCTACACTAATAGAAAATGGGGGCTAGCAAGAAGATGGGGGCTGAGCCTGCAAGCGCGGATTGCAGTTAGGATGGCGGGTTGTGGACAGTGTGGCTCCTGCTTCCTGTGTCTCCAACCCAGCCGCCAGCGAGAATATAGCGGTATGACTCCCCTACCTATGGCTCTGTGGGTGTTCCTTTTTGGCCTCATCATATCCTGTGTTCTTGTGCAGGGAATGGGAGCTGAGACCCCGTGGGCCACCCTGCATGACAGATGGCACAGGGAGCAGGTCTCCCGCATCACACAGGGTTTCCTCCAGCTTTCTGCAAACCAACACAAGTCAAAGAAGGGCTGGAGCCTTACCCAAGCATTTCTTAACTTCAATTACATTCCCTCCTCTTCTCTCATAATAAGAGTTTTTTAAACCTGAAAACACTTCAGGGATGAAATAGCAAATTTTCTTATTCTACCAATAACGGAAAAGACCCACTCACACACAATAAGTTAGCAAAGCCAGAAATGAACCCAAGTGTTTTAATTCCAAGCTCATTTTTTCCACTACAGTATTTTCTCACTCTCCAATTCACCTTCTGCCATCTCTAATCTATTTGTTTCCCAGCCAGCTAGCCAAGTAAAAGAATGAATTCTTGCCTAGTTTAGCCAGTCTCAAAATGTCCAATTTCCCAGAACAAGTCTTTTTTGAGGCCCACTTGTTTTCTCTTTGGACAGTCTTGGGTTCTTCAAAAAAGAAAGGGAGAAGGAGAGAAAAAAGAAAGAGGAAGAGGAGGAGGAGGAGGAGGAGGAGGAACAGAAGAACAAGAAGAAGAAGAACTAGAAACTGAAGAAAATATGAGGAAAGTAGCAAAGTGGCTACTTCATGTCGTCCTACCTTATGAATTCTGAAGATTTTCAGCATGGAGATCCAGGCTCCCAGAGCCAGCCTCGTTGCTCACGAGCTCTCAGTCTTAGCTCCACATTCGAAATGCTTGGGGAGGTTTTAACATTCCCCATGCCCAGACCAATTAAATCAGTCTCTGAACAGGATACCCAGACAGCAAGATTGTTACGGTTTTCCAGGTGATTCTCATGTGTAGATTCACTGCTCTAACAAGCCGTATGTTAGTTCCCCTCCCAGGCTCTAAGGCCTATTGGCTGGTGGAAAAGCTTTCTGGGTGGGAAGCAGCTGTGTGTGAGAGAGGGTCATTCTTGGGCAGCAAGGTAAAAAGTAAAGTTAAGCAGCCATCCGTTAGAGAACAAAGGCACACTGTACTTTTCAAATAAATCTTCTAATTTTATGGGATCAACCTTTCCTTCTCTTCTAGATTTTTTCCTCCTTTTCTGTTCTGTAAAATTCTAGAGCTAAAACAATAATGCTGCTGGGATCTGTTCGTCTTTCGAGGTGGATGTCAAGCCTTTTCTTAACAGTCTTCATTGAACCCGTGGATCTGAAATAAACTATGCTTGCTCCCCTCGTCTGTCTGCTAAGCTGGTTTCCTGATCCATTGGTTCTTCCTCTCCACTCCACCAGACTAGCATTTCCTCATCTAAGGGAGCACGTGCATAGATGGACTCTGGGAAGGCTTCATAAGAGAAGCATTTGCCCAGCTATTATTTATCTCTTACCAACTTAATGAAAGTATAGCTTGGGTGTTATCAGCTGGCTAGAACCTGAATAGCAGAAGAGTTAAGAAAGCAGCACATAGGGAGGAGAAAACACAAAGGCAGGAAACCATATGTTTGGAAGCCCATGTCATTATACCAGAAGCATTCAAATATATAGCTGAGCAGTTCTCTTTGATTCCAGGTACGCAAATTGAACTGTGTTGTACATGTCTCTTTATAAATAACTTAAGAGAAGCAACATGCTGTGATGAAAGATAGCAGGACTTGAAGTCGGGTTCAAATCTGGTCTCTGCCACTAACTAGCCCTAGCTATGTCCATGGGGGAAGTTTTTTAACCTCCCTGAGCCTTGACTTACTCACCTATAAAATAGGAATAATAATATCTACTTCACAGGGTTGTTTTAAAGATTAGTGCTCTTATATGTAAGTACCTAGTGTGGTGAGTGGAAATAATAAGAACTCAATAAATAATTATGGCAATAAGAGGAATAATCATAGCAATTGTATTCGTAGCAGCAGTGATTGTTATGGGACTATATCAACAAGAGAAATAGTTCTCACTTTATTTTGTTTAGTTTTTAGGTTTTTACTTTGGGAAATTTGACATGAATAATATCTATTGGCATGGAACTGAAGCTTACAGTTATAAACAAAATTCCTTTAAGGAAGTGCTTTTCATTTCTGGTTTTAAAATACTAGAATGATATGAGAAGGTCTAAGACAACGTTTTTCAGTCCTTAAAGGTCAATCAAATGGTCTCTGGTTTTTAAAGCAATGAGAAAGACAGAGATCAAATGCTATAATGAATACAACATCTAGAAGTGGAGAAATTAGTATAAAAAGAAAAAATTGGAAATCAAGAGACACTTCTTGCCAAATATGTGAAGAAATATCCTATTCTTTATCAGGGTGTTTAGTAAAGCAAATAATAACCCAACACAATCTGGCAAAAAGGTGTATGAAAACTTCCTACTACTTGTTGTCAGTGTATCAGGCAAATTACCAACAAATGCATAAATTATTTTCTAAATCAAAGAAAAGTATTAAATAGCTGTGTGGCCTTAGAAATGTTTCTTAATCTCTCTGCTTATCTGTCAGTAAAGTTGGGACAATAATAAATGAGAGGTTATTGTTATGTGTGTGGAAGTGATAGCAGGGAGTACACATAAAGCACTTAATAGAGTGCCTATTACTTTGTTGCTGTGGTCTATCATTTTTATCTCTGCGGCCAGGATGAAAGCGATTTAGTAGAGGGATCTGAAGACATATCAGAAAATAATAATCTAGCTAATTTCCAATACCTGATCCTGCCACAAGGTTAGAGTGGAGTTTCAGGTATGTCACATGGTCCTGGCATCCTCACTAATTCTCAGATTGTCAAACAGGAATTACTAAACTTAGGGAGGTACTTAACAAGAGTTCTGGGTTTTAATTAACCAAGCTAGTTACGTTAAGGAATGATAGCTCTTATCACCTTTTATGTCTGTTTGTTTTTTTTCTAAAAGGTTTTGATTAGAAAGCTGTGTTACAAAAAGTTTTTAATTTCTAACAATGGGAGATCCTTCCTAATTAGTCACCAAACTAGTCTTGTCACATCTTTGAACATTTAATAACTGTATGAGAAGTTGTTAATGGTAAGAAGCACACAGAAGAGCCTGCCAGAATGGAGTTTGCCTATGGGGTACTCATCCTTAAGCAATGACCTCAATAGATTTTGCAAAGGGCGTGGTAACACTTTCTATTCATTATTTATTTATTCATTGAATATTTCTTAAGCGCTTAGGAGTGACCAAGTGCTATAACAAGCAACCCTGAAATTTCTTTGGTTTTACACTACATGATTTAGGTCTCATAACACAAAGTCTCATCAGACATTTGAGTCCCATCAGCAGCTTTCACTCAAGCCGTGCCAAATCCCAGATCCTTCCATTCATGACTCTGCCATGTCCTAGGATCTCTTCAGAATCCTCTGCTGGATATTCTACACTCAGCCAGACAACAGCCAAAAAGAAGGAAACCTTGGAAAACAGATTGCCTGATCCCTAACAAGCTCAGCTTGGAATAGATACACATCACTCTGTCCACCATGTGTTGGCAAGAACTAGTTACACGGTCCCAGCTAGACATAAGGGAAGCTGAGGACAGTAGCTAGGTAGCCATTTCCCAGAAAAAAGTGTACCCTGTGGAAGGGGGCCTAAGCTTCTGTGTTGCTCAGCTAACTACCACTGCCCTAAGCACCTAGGCGTTGGGGATAGATTGACTTAAAAATATATATATGTGTGAGTGTTTGTGTGTGTCTCATCATAGAGCTTACAGTCTAGTTCATTCTTACTCTAATCAGGAGTTCCCTCCTAATGACTCAGTGTGCTGAATAGTCTATTATCAACTTTATTCTCATCCCCGTGTAGATTGTGGAACTAGATGTCCCAGTATCCAGTATCAGTCAGGGTTAGATGCTGCCGCTGAGGCACTCACAAGGATTTGAAGAGAAGCCATTTTTCTCAGCAGCAGCAGCTGCTTGCAGGCAGATGAGATCATGGTTGGCAGCACTGCTTGGCTTTCAGTGCTTCTCCCAGGAATCACCTGCTATATGCAGGCAGCTGAGATAATCAGCAGAAACTTCCAGTGGCTCCAGCCGTCCTCCTGAGGATAACCCTCTTCAGTGCTCCATGCGACTAGGGTCATTCATTGGTAGTGGCTCTCCTGCGATCCTGCACTTTCAAATGGGCTGAAGAATAATCTTCCAGACTTTCTCTCCCTCAGCAACTTCAATGCTCTGAATTAATCTTCTTCCTTCCCCCAATACTACAGTGATTTCTGTTTTCTGACAAAACTTGAACAGTCAGGACTAAAAAGTTCAGTACACTTAATCAGTAATTCAAAAACTATTTTTCACTGTCTGATGTATGTCAAGTCTTATGCTAGATGCTAGAGAATACAATTAATGAGCCAAATAAACTTCTGCCTTTATTGTGCTCATTTGTAATAAACTCAGTGAGAAACATAGTATGAAACATAATAAACCAATAAATGTATTTATTCTGAAAAAAAATGCTTTAAAGAAAAATTGTAGGGTGCTATGAGATAGTCCAACAAGGGGACTTTTTTCAAGAGGGGTAAAATAAGATTTGGGATGGGTAAACTCCCACCATCGCCATCAAGTTAGAAAAGAATAAAGGAATAAAGAAAATCAATAGTAATTCAATGCCACATTGCTAGTCAAAAGAAATTTGACAGAATCCTAGGAAGTATGTGATTAATTAAATGTTGTTAATGCCTCTGAATGTTAATGATACGATGACATATCACAAGAGGTGGGTCACAATTTGTCAAGGCACAATAAATATCTTTCAGAGAGAAGAAACCCTATTTGTTTTATGTAATAGGACAAAATATTTCATATTAGCTGTATCATTCAAGGATTTGGATCATCAGCAAAATAAAAAAAACATTTGACTATAAATACACTTTTTAATACAAGTAAATGTTGGAATCTTAGAGTAAAATTCATTAGAGAAGGAGGATCAAGTAAAGCAGAGGAGATAATTGCTCTGAGTAGTTTTCTTGCCGGGAAAAGATGGTGCTTATATTCTTCCCACACATTAATTCCATTTGTCAGTCAATGGCTAAAATACTTAATTCATTTTATGTTTTATAAACTAATCAAGATTAAAGAAAGACCACCAACATTCACTATTGGGATGTGTATCAATTGTATGAAAATTATAAGATATAATTATCACATTTCCTTCTTTCTGTATTAATGCTAATGTTAACATAGTTCAAAATAATTAATTAATACTATATTACGTAGTAGCTTGGAAAAAGAAAAAATCATGGATGGGCAACCATTGGGTTCCATATTAACCACAACTAGAACTTATAAAATATAAAAGTCTGCTTGGCTCTTTCTATATCTTTTCTACTTTCAGGGATAGGTCTCTTAATTTACCTATTTCCATCCTCTGAATATAATCAAGGAGATCTCTTATAACCTCTGTCTAGTAGTTCAAAACTCAGCATCTGGCCAGAGTCTAGCTGCCTGCCCTATGGTGTCGTTGCACAGAACCAGAGACAAGCTTTGTTCTTTATAAACAAGCTTCCAGGATATACTTAGTTCAACAAATACCATGGGTGCCAAAAATTGTATACAAAAAAAAATAGGACTTGTTATTGGTATATATTGAGTATTTTAATTTTAATACAGTTTTTTCCTTTATTAAAATGTGTGTACATTTTTGGCACCCTCTGTATTTATTGAACACCTTATGTATGTTGGGCCCTGGAGCTATAACTGAAGAGGATATGTGATCCCTACCCTAACAGAGTTTGTTGGGGGAGAGGAGATACAAGGAGGAGGTGAGACGAATATGGCAAGATATCAGGGGCAACTAATCCAAACTTGACAGATTTGAGTTACCCATAACAAATACCTTCTAACCAAGACCCAAAGGATGCTGAGGAAATTATCCTGGCACAGAAAAGAGGCAAAATCTTCTGGCAGATGGAACAGCGTTGAAAAACCTGGAAGTAAGAAAGACCATGTCAGGTGTCCCATTGGAGAAACTGGGAAGAGTTCAGTGTGGCTAGATTTTAAACGACAGAACTGAGTGATATAATAATATATGAGATCAGAGAATTAAGAAGGAGTAGATAGTAGACCATGTTAGAGAGTTTGAACTCTAAGAGCAATGTAGAGCCACCGAAGTGTATAAATTAGGGAAATGGTAGAATTAGTTTTACATTTTGGAAATTTCATTTTGGCTACCATGTGGAGAATGGAAAGGAAGAAGAGGAAGACAGGAGGAGGAAGAGCCCCATAGAAGATTATTGCCATAATTCAAGTAAGAAATTTTGGTATTCTCATTTATGGCAGATCCTCTGGATTTACTGGCAACTATTGAGTTTCATCCAGAATTGGGTTCCTGACTTGCCCCTCGCAGTCCTTTCTAAATGTTAAAGTCTTACTCAAAATTAGTCTCAATAGCTGATTTTCTACTACATAATACCAAATATACTTGAAAGTAATTGCTTGTCTCTCTGCTGATTGCCTTAACTATGTGTTTTCAACCAGGCCAGACTATATTCACTGACTGAGACCTGCATTTCTTGCCTACTGCAGACCTTTTCCTACATAACTCCTAGTAAACTACTTCCTATTTTCTGATGCTGACCTCTCAATTTGCTGTCATTCCGCTGTGAAGGTGCCTGCTCTCCAAGTCCTTACCATGTTGGCTTACTCTCCCTATGACCTGAGCTCCAATTAAAACATTAGCAGTAGCATGGACTCTAAGATGCATTGACATTGATCTTAGAATTTTGAACCTGCCCTGACCTATAGTCCTTAGACTGAAGTCCGGTGTCATAGAAATTTGCTAAACCTGTATTTAATAGCTATTTTGACCTAAATAGGCAAATTCATCTTTTAAATATGAGGGCAATTGTAAGTTTACAGGTACGTTGATTGATTCATTCAGTAGTCATTGAAGGTCAGCCCTATGCTTAGAATTTGCTACCTCTCTAAAGGATAAAATTGTCAAATGGCACATAATTCTTCCTTCCAAGAAGTTAAGCTGGTTGGGAAGCCAAAGAATATAAACACTGAACATTTAGCTAATAATATAACATAATTATCTCAATATGATGAATATTGATTTCATCTGAATGCTTACTATGTGCCAAGCTCTGTGCCAAATGCATGATGTGTCATATATTTTTAATTATTATAATCATCCTGCAAAGCTAGTATTACTATATCATTTTTTAAAAGGGAAATAAGACTCAGGGAAGTCAGGTGACTTGCCCAAGATTATGCAGATAGTAAGCAGTAAAAGTGGATTAAATCCAAGTCTGTTTTACCACAGGGGATTTGCTTTTTACCTGTATGCTATGGATGCTTGCCTTCTGATGCTCATGAACTGTTTTATATCCTAGTCTAAAACCCATTGTGTTCACTTAAAAAAAAAAAAATATATATATATATATATATATATATTCTGAAAGGGAATATGGTGGGATGAACAAAGACAAGGATGGCAGAAAGCTTTCAACTTTCATGGTAATTCCAATTAATTTGTGGTGGCTGTCTTAAGAGGAGTTATATTAGTTGAAATAACCTATGAAAGTATTCTGAGGCTGCATTTGAGCTCAGTGGGAAAGAACACCATCTTCGATTTGTGATGTCTGTCCTGATGTCAGAATGGAGAAGTTGTGATACTTGTACCTTGTTAATAGCTATCCCTGTGAAAGGGATAAACATGAGCCATACGATCGCCTAAAAACAAAGACTCAAAAGAATTTTCATATCATATGTCCTGAGCTAGTGTCTTCCTTCCTTTTCTTTTCTTTTCTTTTCTTTTCCTTTTCTTTTCTTTCTTCTATGTGTCACCAGGAAAATGACCTCCAAAACCCACTGGCTGATTTTCCTGTAATATTCAGGGTAGGTACTTGGTACTTTAAGGAGAATCAATGACAAGGGAGGTATAATCTTTCTCAGAGAGCTTGCGGCATCCAGAGGAGACACATATGCAGTACAACAGAAAACAAGGTTGAAAGCTAACAGATTCAGAAATCCAAGATGTATAAATTGCTGTTGCAAATAAGATGACAGAGAGAGAACCCCCAGATGAGAATAATATGGACCTTAATTGAATTAATTGGGCTTTAAGGAAGGAATATAAATTTAGAAAATATGCAAAGGGCATTTCAGGAGGAAAGTAGAATGGAACAGAAGCTGCAAGATCAAGGTTGCTTGTCAAACTAGAAGTAGTTCACTTTGCATGGAAAGTAAAATCCAAAGTACGAGGTAAGGATGAAAAAATAGGTAGAGTCCAGTGCTAGTGCCTTTCAATTCTACATCTTCACCGCGTCTGTATCCAGCAATCCAGAAAAAAGAAAAAAAAAAACCTGAAAGTGAACTGTGAGGAATAACATACCAGATCTGCATTTTCTAACATGGTATCCACTAACTACACATGGTTTTTGAGCACTTAAAATATGCCTAGTGTGCTGAGAAACTGAAATTTTTATTTCACTTAATTTTAATTAATTAAAATTAAAATACTATTTTGTGATGGAAGGAGAACTGACTCTGGTGGTGAACACACAATGTGATATATAGATGATGTATTACAGAATTGTACACTGGAAACCTATGTAATTTTACTAACCATTGTTGCCCCAATAAATTTTAATTAAAAAAACCCGTATATTGTATTTTGTTATTGAAAATATTTAAGTAACTGTTTAGAATAAATGTTTAGAATAACTTGGGCATGTGATTTCACTTTTAACCATAAATTTCATGAAATCTGAAAACAGATCAAGTAATTTCAATGAAAATTAATATTCGAGTTGAAATGTGCTATAAATGTAAAATGCAGAATGGGTTTTAAAATTTTCACCCACACACAAAAGAATGTAAGATATTTCATTAATGATTACATTGGTTGTATGTTTAATATTTTGAACATTTTTGGGTTAAGTCAAATATATTATTTAAATTAATTTCACCTCATTCTTTATACTTTTTTAAATGCAGTTATTAGAAAATTAAAAATTACATATAAGGCTCACCTTATTTCTGTCAAACAATGTTGGACCAGACACTACAGAAAATCACAGGGACAGGGGAGTGTAGAATGGAAGTGAAGCCCATATTGATATAATTGAATATTTCAGGTAAGTTATTGCTCTAATTCAGTTTTTCTCAGTCATATTTTATTTCCATTATTCTTCCCTAAGGTGCCTTTTTAAACAATTTTTTCCTAGTCGCTCCCCCCATGAAATTTGAACACCAAAGATATACTGTGTATCTGCTTATGTATCTTGGCCCTTTGGAGGACCACAAAACATTCTAATATCTAAGATGTTTTTGCCCCACCTGTATTTAATAACTTGTCCCTTTGGGGTGATGTTGCTCCCACTGAGAATTTATGTTTTAAGTGAATTAGGAAGTGTTAAGTGATTAGAGGTCCTAGTGAGGTAATGTGCCTTCAGACAGTGGGAGGCAACGACAAATAAGGGGCTATGAGTTAGAAGGGAAAGGAGTAAATTGAAAAATAGGAGCTAGAGGTAGTATAGTGAGGATCTGATACCGAGTATGAAGAATCATGATTAGTGACTGACAATTATCCAACACACTTTTTTTTTTCTGTCTATACCTTTGGATTATACATGTGTCTTGACAGGTATAAAGATTGGGCAGCATCTAACTCATGAACATGTCAATTGTACAACAACTACATATCATCAACATCAGAGGTGTTGTATATATCACTCATTCCTCCCATATGGATAGATGGCAATTCCATATGTGAGATGTAATGAGGAAGTTACAAAGTATCTATAGCATGTGATAGCCTCATTTCTAGGTTTTTGAATCTTATAAAGTAAACACTAGACCACCCACCACTGATTTTTGTCTTCCTCTCCTCTCCTCTACTCGTGTACCTGTATTGGATGATAAAATGAGGATAACTGACACTAGAAGATGTACACCAAAATGCAGGGGAAAAGATCATTGGTTGCCATTTTCTATAAATGGAGATTTATGTAAATAAGATTCAAAGGTTTTCTAGGGTTTTGCTACCACCGTACAAGGGCAGAGGTATCCCAGCCAACTGACAAAATATGCAAGTTTTCTGGTCAAATCTATCCTTGTAGTGAAGATGACAATCACACTTCATGACAATGAAGCATCATTTAACTTAATTTATCCCAACTCAAGCAATTCCCAATTTAAATTTGGCTTCACAAAAGGGCCCTTCTATCCAAAACGACTCCTCAACTGATCAACTGTTTTAAGTTTTCCTGTCGGTCGATAGTGATATTTTTCACTGAAAATTTATTAGCTAGCATTCTAGATTTTAAATAAGTCCATTGTATGCATTTGAAATATAGTATGTTGTAAATCTAAACCAATAAATTCCTCCCACTTTCCACCTGCTCCTCTATTTCCTATCAACATAAATAGCTTCACTATCCTCCCCTATCACCTAAATCAAATGCTGGAAAGTTATCTGAGAATTCTTGCTCTCCTTGGTCCTGCATTAAACCAGTCATTGTGGCCTGTCAGTTCTCTCACATTTTTTTCAACACCATTGCTACTACCTGAGCGTTTCATCAAGTCTCCCCAATTTCTATAAAAGTCTCTCTACCACTTATTGTTCCTTCAAATCAATTATTACCTTACACAGAAACTCTTTCAATTCAGACTGACATAACCAAAATAGCTAAAACCAAAAAAAAGGGAATTTATTGGCTCAAGTAACGAAGAATGGTAAGAGTAGTTCTGGCCTCGATTGTAACTGGGTCTATAGACTCAAGCCTACTTTTGCATTTCTTTTTCCATCCTTCAGCTCTGGTTTTGTTAATATATTGGCCCTCTTCTCACCTACGGCAGGCAGACTTTCCTCCATCTGGTGGGTGTGGCAGACATGGAGATGCACCGGCCAAATCCCCCTTCCAGACAGGACTTGCTGCCAGCTGCAGGGAATGCAATAAGCCAACAGCCTTCAGCTGTCAGATGCCTCACCTGCAGAAAGCCACCTCACTTGAGGTCACACCGTTCCCATGGTGGCATGCATTAATGACTTACTGAGGCTGGCCAGCCACTTGGGGCCCGTGCTGGACATCAGTGGGCTTTATTCACTCCAGAGATCCCTGCCAGGTTGGCTGAGGCTTTGCCAAACCTGCACTGCAATCCACTATGTATCTTTTCCATTCCTCATACAGGGTTTGAACCCTAATAAACACCTGCACCCCAAACTCCATTGCTGTTTGCTTCCAGAGAACCAGCCTGAAATAGTGGGTGACCTGGCCTAAGTGATGGGACTTCACAGCATCCCAGCTCCATGACGCCAGAATCAGAGCTCAGCCTTCTCCTCTAGCTCTGATTAGAATAATCCTGAGGTGGATTCTGATTGGCCCTATTTGGTTCACATATCACTCCCTGGAGTAATTCCTAGGGCCATGGAGTTAGGGACTGTAGTTAATACCCACCAAGACCGCATGGAGAAAGGAAGGAAGAGTTATCTAAAGGAAGGAAAAGGTTGTCCTTTGTGATCTTCCACACATCCAACTGAGAACTCTTTCTCAAATATAGATCTAAATCTTTTTCCTTTATTTAAACACCATCAACTTTCCCCATTGCCTATAGCAGAATATTGGTGAAAAACATTCATCCTAACACAAAACACTCTAAAGGATACAAATTCAGCAAAACACCCCTCATTTTTGTGGGGCACATTACTTAGGAATGCTTTCTGCATCAAATAGGGTTACATTTTGCATAAGTAGGTATCCAGAGGAACGCAGCTGCTGTCTTTGGTGCAGCTGTTCCAAAGTGTCAAGGCCACCCAACATCCCGGCAGTTCCCATGGCTTTTCATTCATGGTTGCAACATGGCTGCCAAGGAGACAGCCATCAGGACCTCATTTAAGGCGGAGCAAAGCGGGCAGGGAGGAGACACACCAAAGCTTTCCCAAACTCCTCCCTGCCACACACACGCACACGTACACACAAACTCCACTAGGTTTCTACTAAAGTTTATGGGACAGAAATGAGTCACATGAAAACCCCTAGCTGCAGGAGAAATGACTGAGAAAGTAAGGCTCTGTAGGAGTCAAGGGAGAAGAGGTTGGTATGTAAGCTAGATATGAAGTAATGTGAGAGCATGAGAGGGGTAAGAATTGACAATGAAAAGGTTGTAGACTTGTAGGTTCCAATGAGGCAAAGGAATGTTTGGAGTTAGAGTACCAGATGGAGGAAACTAAGATGATAGGAGGTGGTAAGCAGAGAGTAGAAAACTTGACATTGAGATTGTGGAGTTACTTGAAGTTACTTGTAATGACAAGGTATAAGGTAGGGACATAGGAGTCAGGGGCTAAGTGGAAGAGTGAATAGAGAGCAAAATCAATGGAGGAGAGAAGGTCAGAAAGCAAACCAGGAGACACCTCTGACTTAACAGCTTTTACAGGCCCGGCGAGTGCCTGCCACAGAACAGACGCTGGATAAAGGAATGATAAACTCACTGACTTCCCAGTCAATATTATCTGCAATCTTGATTTCTTTCCTGAGATGGAGACCCTCTTGTCAAAAAGGTTTCAACTGTCCAATGTTTTGTTGGTGCCTGATGTCAGCATGCTCAAAGGTCAAATCATAATCCCTCAGTTTTGAGCACCCCATCCCTCTCTCATGTTCTCTGATTAACTAAATGTACCCACCCCGTTTCCCCAAAGATAAGACCTAGCTGGACAATCAGCTCTAATGCATCTTTTGGAGCAAAAATTAATATAAGACACAGTATTGTATTATATCATTATTATTATTATTACTATTATTATTATTATTATAAAGACCCGGTCTTATATTATAGTAAAATAAGACCAGGTCTTATATTAATTTTTGCTCCAAAAGATGTATTAGAGCTGATGGTCTGGCTAGGGCTTATATTCGGGAAACACGGTAGTTATCTCAGCCAGCAATCTAGTTGTCCTTGACTCCTCCTCTTTCTCACTGTCTACCTCTTACCAGTTATAAGGTTCAATAAGTGCTAACTTAGCATTCTCTTGTTATTGTTTCTTCTTTTCCTCTGATACTTTGGTCAGACATGCATCATTTCTTAGGAGGAGTTTTGCAGGAATCTTTGAAATAATCTCCTTATATAGAAATGATTTTTCTTAAAACTTTTTTATATTAAAATTTTCTCAAAAATCTCAAAAGTAACATGTGAACCCCATCTGTGAATCTAGGGAAAGATGTACGAGTATGATGTACCATCTCTTCCTCCTGCCAATGCAATGTGAATAAATTGGTATCAATCTTTCACATATCGATATACATAATTAGTCATTTATAAAATTATTTTTACTGATGTTTGTATTTTACAAAACAGGATAGATCCGTACACCCTATATCCTAATTTAGAGGTTCCTGAAGCCAGTATCTAACACACTGATGTATCTCAGTAACTTGTGTGTTATGTTTTGATTATTTTGTTACCTTTGCTTATTGCATCCGTTGTTTAATCACATACTTATTTGCCTGTTAGATTCTTAATCATGGCCACTGTATTCACAGTGCTATATCTTGTTCACTGAATTTTCCCAAAATATACCTTGTCACTCACTAGCATTTCATTAGAGCATTTTTTTTCAGTTTTCCATTTTTATTTTTATTGATGTATAATTGACATATAATACTATATTAGTTTCACATTCATGATTCAATATTTGTATATATTATGAAATGATCACAAGTTTAGTTAACATTCTTCATCATACATAGTTTTTCTTGTATTGAAAACTCTTAAGATTTACTCTCAGAAACTTTTAAATACTCAATACAGTATTATTAACTAGAGTCACCATGCTGTATGTTACATCCTCATGACATTTAGTTTATAAATAAAATTCACCCATTTCACCCAACCCCTGCCCCTTATCTCCAGCAGGGTTGTTTTTTGAGGGGAAAAGGGTTCTGTTGTGTGTTTTTTTTTAGATTTCACATATAAGATCATGCATTATTTGTCTTTCTCTGACTTACTTCGTTTAGCATAATTCCCTCAAGTTTCATCCATATTCTTGCAAATAGCAGGATTTCCTTCCTGTTATGGTTGAATAATACATCATTGTATACATACACACACATGCATTATTTGTTTTTCTCTGACTTATTTCACTTAGCATAATTCCCTCAAGTTCCATCTATACTGTTACAAATAGCAGGATTTCCTTCCTTTTTATGGTTGAATAATATTTCATTGTATATACACACATCACACTTTCTTTATCCATTCATGTATCGAAGAAACTCACATTGTTTCCATGTCTTGGCTATTGTGAGTAATCCTACAATGAGCATGGAGGTACAGATATCTTTTTGAGTTAGTGTTTTCATTTTTCTCAGGTAAATACCTAGAAGAGGAATTTCTGGATCATATGGTAGTTCTACTTTTATTTTTTTGAGGAATTTCCATACTATTTTCCATAGTGGCTGTACTTATTTACATTCCTACCAACAGTGCAAAAGTGTTCCTTTTTTTCATATCCTCAGCAACACCTGTTATTCTTTGTCTTTTTGATAGTAGCCATTCTAGCAGGTGTGAGGTGATATTTCACTGTGGTTTTGATTTGCATTTTCCTGATGACTAGTGACATGGAACATTTTTCATGTACCTGTTGGCCATATGTATGTCTTCTTTGGAAAAAAAATGTCTATTTGGATCCTCTGCTCATTTTTTAATCAGATTCTTTTTGTTATTGAGTTGTATGACTTATTTATATATTTTGGGTATTAACCCCTTACCAGATATGTAATTTCCAAATATTTTTTCTCATTCAGTAGGTTACCTTTTAATTTTGTTGATATTAATGGTTTCCTTTGCTGTAAAGAAGCTTTTTAGTTTGATAGTCCCACGTTTTTATTTTTATTAGAATTTCCATAAGAAGGCATTTTAATTGAGCAAAAGGTAGAATCACAGCAGCTCAGCATTTCTCACTCCTGCAGCTTCTCTGTTCTTTGCTGTGACCTGTGGAGAGTAGCATTTACTATAAACTCCTCATAGTTATGAGAATTATAAATTATCTGTGAATGATTTCTTTTTTGAGACAGGGTTTTAAATAATTGGACAATATTTTTATGTGGTGAACAGTTCAAGCAACTAGTGTTAATATTTTTGCTGAGTTAAACTCTATTTTCAGAAATAAGTTTATTCTGTTAAGTATATCTTGCTCTAAGGCAGCTAAGACAGGTTTCTTCAATATTTCACAAATAAAAGCCCTTGTTTTCTTCCTTTATTAACTAACATGGAGAATATTTTGTTTTCTTGGCAGGCTGTAATGAGAGATAAAGAGTTTTGGATCTCCTGGCATCATTCTTTATAAATGATAAATGATCCCTAAACTGTTTTCTAAAGAAATAGGGTATGAAGAGTAGGGCATTCCTGGACTAGAAACACTTCTTTTATTGCAAATTGGTATAGAACAAAAGATGGGGAATGAGGCACTCGGACAGGGATTAAGACTTTTAAAAACAGGGATTCGGTGGAAATTGCATTGTTTCACTATGTGATGTATCATATAAATCATCACATTAAGAGTTAACACAGTAGACCTGACTTCTATCCTTTGAAAGTCTTACTTACAAGGTTGACCCTTGGTTTGTGTCTGAGAACTTCGATTTGGGGATGGAGGGTTCCCACTTTTTCTAGAACTGATAAAACTGGTTCCCTGTTCATAAACTGTGCAGAAGATGTGGTTTATCGTGAATATCTGCTTTCCTTCTGGGAGTCTAGAATTTGGGTGCTAGGCAGAGGGTGCCTCCATGACCAGCCTCCAACAAAAACCCCAGCCACTTAGTTTTCAACAAACTTCCCTGGTTGGGAAAAGCCAGCAATGAGTTGTCACAACTTGTTGTTGGGAGAATTAAGGGCACACTCTGTGAGTCCACTAGGAGAGATGCTTTTTGCTTGCACCTGATTTGCCCCGGACTTAACCCCATGTGCCTTTTCCTTTTGCTGATTTTGCTTTGTGCCTTTTGCTATAATAAATCCTAGCCATGAGTATGACTACATATTGGGTCTTATGAGCTCCTCTATCAAATCAGCAAACCTGGGAGTGACTGTGCAGACATTCAACATAGCACATATTGACTTTTAAAAAAATATATTTAGTTTATAACACTTCTGTTGAGTTTTCACTCTGTGCCCAAGTATTTTTTAAACATTGGTAACATAATAATGAATAAGACACATTCTGTATTAAGAAGCCTATGGTCCAGTGGTGTGGTTCTCATTCAAGGTTGATTTTTGTCCCCCAGGAACATTTGGCAGTGTCTGGGGATAGTTTTGTTTCGTACTACTGGGACAGTGCTACTGGCATCAAGTTAGGGATTTTGCTAAATATATTACAGTATAAACAGAACAGCGCCCCGCCCCCCACAAACACACACTAAAGAATGTCAATAGTACCAAAGTTGAGAAACCCTGATCTAGTGGGAGAAACACATAAATAGATATTTTTATTAGAATGTAAAAACTGCTCATTGACTTTCTTTCTTCCAGGGAGACTGCCCTCTGTCCCACCTTGGCCACTCATTGTCACAACTAGGGTCCCCCACCTATCGCCTTTTCACTTTCTTTCAACCCTCACAATCTCTCATGTCCCCTGATGATGTTAAATTCCATAGTCAATTAAGATAACCATTCCAATTTATATCCCACTATACCCCCATATCTAGCTCTCTTTGTAGACCTCACTTGGCCAATCATCATACTATTAAACCCAAGTCTGTGCCTACTCCGACCCACAATGCAGCTGACATTGACTGGTTTTACTTTAAATTAGTGATCACTAACCGTCAACGGGGGCCTAAATGCTGCCTTGCCATCCAGTCTCTGCAGTCCCTTCGTTCTCTCATTTAACAATTTCATATCTTGTCCTTTTCCCTCAAATTTCCTGTATCCCCTATCTTTTGTGTACCCTCTAGTTTCTCAGGCTATTTCATTTCACTGACAAAATAAAAACATTCAGAAGAGAAAACAGGCTATCATGTCCACAGCTACCCATTTACACTTACTGGTGCCAATACTCTGTCTTCTTCCCATTACAAAGGATGAATTCCATTTATCAACCAGTTCTAATCCCTTCTCACTCGCTTAAGGATGTCCCTCTGGAAACTCTATCCCTTTTTTCCTTCATTATCATTGTCCCCTCCCATTTTTTATTAAAGTTTATTGGGGTGACAATTGTTAGTAAAGTTACATAGGCTTCAGGTGTACAATTCTGTCATACATCATCTTTATATCCCATTGTGTGTTCACCACCCAGAGTCAGTCCTCCTTCCATTACCATCTATTTGATCCCTTTTACCTTTTTTACTGCATCTTTCCTACCAACATATTAATGTTATTTTCACTGTCTTCAAAACTTTTGCTCTGCTGACCCCATGCCTTCCACTACTCACTGCCCCATTTCCCTCCTTTTCTTCATAGCAAAACTCCTCAGAGTAGTTATTTGTATGTTCCTTTGAATTTTCATTCTTTTATTCTTTCCTGAGCCAATGCAGGTTTTTCCCAGCACTATTCCCCAAAACCTGCTCTTGTCATCTTCGTATTATCCTGAAATGGGAAGTCATCTTCTTGTAAGTCAGACAGAGGAGGGGAGCCTAGGGCCCTCCGTGATCTCCAGGACTATGCTGACGCTTCTCTGCTAACCTGACTCTGCTGTTCCTTCCATGGAATTCTCTGAATCATGACTTCACTTGTACATCCCCATGCTATGGCAATTGCTTTGTTTTCTTAGTGGCTCTAAGCTCAATGCCAGCGAAAAGTAATCCAATTGGCCAGTTCATATTGTCAGGCCAGGCTACATCCTATAATATCTACCAGGCTATAGACGATAGCTGATTTGGTTCAGGCCTATAGTGCCAATCCAAACAGTGGCCACACCTAGGGAAAACTAGCCCATCATGGCTTCTTTGAGTTGGCAGTTAAGGGCGAGGCAGCTTTATCAAAGAAAGAGCACTGAGCGTGGCAGACAATGTGACATAGCCAGTGCTGGGGCACTCAGTAAATTTTCAATCATTTCCTCCCTCGCTGATGGCTTGGATCACATACTGCCTTATACTATAGTAATCTATGTATACCACATGTGGCACCTGTGAAATGTAAGTGCCTGCATTCCAAGACTGTGTTTTAGTTATCTCCATATCTTTCAGGCCATTGATATCTTCAGCTTGATAAAGTCACATTCAGGTCATATAAAAGGAAGATTTACACCATGAGGGCCTTGGGGCCTGAAGTGTGTTTTCCCACTTCTGACCACACTTCATTCTGTCCTCATGACTGACTGTCTCTTCTTCTGATGCTACCTCCTCCTAGCCTCTATGCTAGACTGAAAATTAGGGGTTTGGGGGGAGTTTAGAGACTCTTGTATTTACTGCTCTGTCCCCAGAGCGTTGCTCCATAGCCTAGCCCACCGTAGGTGGTTGGCAAATGTTAACTGAATGAATAGCAGCTGATCATTGGTCCATCCCTTTGTTTCCATGTTTATTGCTCCCTGGCTAGCCCTTTGTGATACAACATCTTCTACTTATAGTAGCTTTGTCTACTTATTATAGTCTTTCCCACCTTTCCTTACCTTGTCCCCAAATCCATGTTGGAAAGCCTGGCAAGATAAAGTGCATTGAAAGAAAGAGGCATGCAATACATTTTGAGCAAACAAATGATCTTCCTGGAAAGGTAGCCCACCACCATATAGTCCCAGAGCTCTAAATATGGCTGTCCGCTTTTCCTAAGCCCCCCACGACCACGCACAGTAGAAAAGAAATAAGCCCATTTAATAATAATGTAAATGTTACTACTAAGAAAGAGCTACATTACAGCCAAATTACATAGCTTTTACAGGATAGGGAAATTTTACTATGGTTCTATGTTCAAGTGTTTATTGTTCAGGTAGGGATTTGGGGCTAACATGGTCTCCAAATCATTGTTTCTTCTTTCTTTTACTTGTTAATACCCATATTTTGGAAACTTCACAGATCATTAGCTTCCTTACTAGAGGAAAAGAAACTAAAATTCAAATTGATTAACTGAGTTGTTTGCCCAGAACGCTGATAGTTTAAAAAAAATAAAATAAAGATGGGGACAAAAAAATTGGCAGAAGAGGCAGAAGGCTGAAATCAGTTGATTAGAGAGGAAGTGTGAAACCTGACCCATGGAATTCGTTTCTAGTCTTCTCTGTATGGTAGGTCAGTTTTTCTGGCCAAGGGGAACACATATTCTCAGCGTGGAGCATTTCACATGTGAGAGAGAGTCTGGACTGGGGGAAGATAGAATGGAAATGAGCCAGAAGAGTGAATTACACACATGTTTTGAGTTGAAGCTGCTCCTGGCAAGCTTTAAATTATGAGACAAGTCATTTATAAAAGCGAACATAATTGCTAGAGGAATTTCTGTGTTAATCATCAGGAGACAGATTCAATAAAATACATTAAAAAAAAAATCAGTGCCAGCTTATATAAGATCCTTCCTCCCTTCCAAGATCAATTATTGGCTATTCTCTGTTGATGACTCAGAAATGATAGCAACTTCATTATTTGTTTTTCTGTTGAAGAAAATCACATTGCTTTGATTCAAGCACACCCATCCGAGCTATTCAGGAGGTGTGTGGCTGCCACTTAAATTTCCGAGAATCCTAAAGCCAACCCCTGTAGTTCAAATAAAATGACAATATAAAACATCATTTTAGCTCTTATTTGTGAAGACTAAATCCTGTTTTAATACAAAATACATTTTTTTGCTCTCCAGTTACTATATTAAACTGAACATTTATGTCAAAGAAAATCAGTAAAGATTTTTTGTGAAGTGTTGTATTTATGTGAAGTGTGGACTTGCGTGAATCATACCAGCGCAAATCACAAATATCATCCAAATGGAAAGACTAATCATATATTTTAAAGTACAAATCAGTTGTTAGACATGTTAATTTTCTCTTCCTAGTTCAATGAACTATTTTGTGTCATCATTTGCTGTGACTTCAAATCTAATTTGTAAAATAAAATGGTATCTTTTGGTTATTAAGTAGTCCTTCAAAGAACAGAACAGACCACTGTTAGTCATGAGATTTTATGTTCTCCAAATATTCACACAGAAAAAGTACAAAAGCCTAAATATGGCCTTTTTTTCCCTATTTGCTACCCGTTCCAACTGCATTACTGAGGTTAGCTATCAGCTTTTCAGTAATTTTACTGAGATTAAGGTAGGCATCACAGAAAATGATATGTTGGAACTGAGCCTTAAAGAGTAGGTAGGGGTTATACAATCTGGGATAGGAAAATAGACAGATGGAACTGCATGAGAATAACCAATTTAGTAACTGATAACAATTTATATTTCTCCTCTTGCTTCAAGCCTTGGTGATCTCATACTCATTTGGCAAAGCATGGTGTGGCTTATTCAGTATGAAGTTGATATCCAGCAATGTCTTTAGTGGTGATGGTACGTGCAGAAATGCACTATCAAGAGCAGTTACAGCAACACTGACATAGATACACATCTCCATCTTCACTGGCTTGTTACATGGGAAAAAATTGATATGCCAATAAATGCCAATAAACGGTCTGCACAACATGACCTCTACTCTAAAAAAAAAAAAAAGAATGCACTTTTTAGTCTATTCACAACAGGCATTGCAAAATGAGAATTTATTCTTTTTTCTGTCACAGAAATATCTTTTAACCTTTACTTACTTTCTGAGTAGCATGCAATTGTTGCTAGAGACTATAGTGTTAGAAAGATAAAAAGGAAGGATGCACACAAAAGATAGGCTTTTATTAAAATAATTTTAATAATTTTTAAATAATTTTAGATGGCTAATACTTTATGTCAACTTGATTACCTAAAGCTTTGTAAAATACTCTTATGAATTTTAAAACCAGTTTTTGAGTCCCACTATTCACCAAGATGGTAGTGATGGAGATGAGAATATTTCTATAATTCTTTCTAATCATGATATAAAACCCAGAAATCCTAAAGAAAAAGACTGGCATATTTGACTACATAAAACCACAATACTTTTATATGAAAAGATCAAAGGTATAACACATATAAACTGGGAGAACATACTCTCAACATGATTGGCAGAGGGTAAATATCACTTTATGTAGAAAGCTCTTGCAAATTACTTTTTAAATAACAGAACCACAATTAAGCATATGAAACTATCCCCATTACTAATAATTCCAATTTAAACAAGAAGAAATTATTTTTACTGATAAAAAGGCCAGAATTAAAAAAGAATAATAATGTCCACTGTTGGTGAATGTAAGGGGAAATTAGCACAATCATGTACTTTAGTTAAAGTATAAATTGCTATAACATTTCAACAAGTATCACTTCAACAAGTATTTAGTATCACTTCTCAAAATAAAGGTGCACAATTTCTTTGACCCAGCAATTCTGCTTCTATGAATTTATCCTACATAATACAGAAACATATGGAACATATAAGTATGATCACCTTCGCAGTGTTTCTCATTGTAAAAAATTGGATACAACCTGAAAGTTTGTCAATAGGAATTGATTAAATAAATTACCATACATTTGTGCAATAAGCGTGTATCCATTTTGTAATTGCAACAGAAACTTCAAGTACGTAAGGGTAGGAGAGGGAAAGAAGAGAAAAATTGTTTAAAATGTTAACTTTGAAAATTAACTTTACCATACATTACAAAATTTGTGAAGTAAAAGGTGAAAGCTTTGCTCATCTCCATCCCCACTCCCACAGGTTGCCACTGTTAACCATTTGGTATGTATCCTTTCAGAAATGCATCTGTGTCTATTTTAAAACCACAGCCAACACTGATCTTACTAAAGCAAGGTACAGCTAAATATTAATTTTTAAATCTGATTACAAGGTACAAGAGTAAACAGCACCAAAATAATTACTCTTCTCAAGTGTGCTGCATCCAAAAGAATAAAATCACAGCAGAGGCATTGTACAGCTATGCCTTCTCCAAAGACAAATTTACTTTCTACACTTCCTCTGTGGTGTATTAAACGTCACAGGCAACACAGGCAGTGCAGCTTCCTGAGCCTTAACATTTTTCTTCCAGATTTCCTAGTTTTCACCTCATCTATTATAAATAATTTGCTTCCTTATTTTAGGCCAATCATGTTTTCTCATTTCCATCATCTCTTTTTGCAGCCGCTCTTTTTTATTCTCAGCAGTCCTTCCCTTCCTTTTACTCTTTATAATCCAAAAATGTATTTAAATTGTTTTAATTCAACAAACATTTAATGATGGGTACAATTGCTATAATGAGTGTTTAGACTCCTGGCTGACCCATAATTTCCATTTTAAACCTAGTACCAGGAATTAGTTCAATTTGTTATTTTCTTTTGAGTTGACCTGTCTTCTTTCACTGCCTGTGAGCCTCTCCTTACTTCCTTCTACCTCCTCTTAGTTCATTGCTTCCTCCTCTCCTCTCCCTTCTTCTCCCCTTCTCTCCCTCCCTACCATTCCTGCCCCTTCCACCACCCCCATCAACCCTACTTCCTCTTTGCGTAATGTTTCAGCTATGCTATGTGTTAAAACAGAATTTGAGTATCGTTCTGGGGATGAAAACACCATATATATATATATATATATACACACACATATATGTATATGTATACGTATATACATGTATACACACACACACACACACACACATATATGCATATATATATATATCAAGGCTTTAGCAAGAAAAGATCATGAGCACAATTGTTCATTATCATGCTTTCGGCTACTGCCAACCCAGAGCAAGAAGGGAACACAGTAACTGGAGGGGGAAAAATCTTTCACTTGTAGAATTTAGGCCTGTGTGTGTTGCCTTCCATATAGAGGAACCACTTGCTTTGATCATTATCTTCTATTAAATTTTTTGAAACACGCTGTTGCTTTCAGTTATACCATCGTGATCTCGTTATCTTTAACTCCTTGTCCCCATGCACATTTCGCCTCTTCAGTCATTTGCATCTGTCCCTTGTGACCCCTACCTCACGTCTGCGTTCACCCATTCCATTAGTGCAGTAGCAACATGCACCAGCAACTGACTCATCAGTGTGTGGAGAGATACTGCCAAGTTCTGTTTGAACATTCCTATTAATGAGGTGATGTTTTAATTGCTTTCCAATAAAATGTGAAGGGTGAGGTTGAATGGAAATATGACAAACGAAACTAAGACCATGAGAGATAAGAAAGGTTTACTTGTTAGCTCTTAATATTTGTAAGTTGAAAAAGTCAGGTATGCTACTGAGACTTTATATGTGTGAGTTTGCAAAAGAAACATAGGTGGTGTTGTGAAGAGACATGTTATGTCAGCCCTTTGAATAAAAAACTTACAAAGAGAAACACCACAGTCTTAACTGGTTTCTTCATCTCTTGGCTCATTCTCATATACCCTCTCCTTTTTACGGAGATCTTTCTAATAGCATTCTAATCTCCAAAATTTAAATCCCTTAGTGTGGCTATCCATCCTCACACTCAGTCTTCCCTTCTGCCATTCTCCCACCATGTATCTATCCTATTGCCTTAGAGACTTGTTAGTATTTCCTGATGTAATTCTCTATGATAGAACATGCTATCCCCTCTGTCAGGAATCCCTTCCCTGCTCCCCTCCTCCCCCCATGGCTACTTTCCTCTGCCAACTCTCTCTCCCCAGCTCCAGAGTCAACACTGTGACAGTGCCTGATGCCCTAGGCAACCAAAGGCACTCCTTTTTCTAGTCCTCTCCTCCTTGCACATACCTCCATATATAGATATCCTATTGTAAATGTTTTGGTTAGCACATCCATGTCCTCACTATATTGTACTTTTCTACGATCAGAAACTTTTTATCTCTTTGACCTCAGCATTTAGAATGGCATTTGGCATTTAAAAGGTGCCTACCATGTTTCCCCAAAAATAAGACGTAGCCGGATAATCACCTCTAATGTGTCTTTTGGAGCAAAAATTAATATAAGACTTGGTATTATATTATATTATATTATATTATATTATATTATATTATATTATATTATATTATATTAAAGACCTGGGCTCATATATAATAAAATAAGATCGGGTCTTATATTAATTTTTGCTCCAAAAGACGCATTACAGCTGATGGTATGGTTAGGTCTTATTTTTGGGGAAACAGTATATCAGTGAGGGTACTGGCTTGCAGTCCACTAAAACCAACTCTAGCTAAGTTATGAGACGGCTCAGAAAGTGGGCAGGAACCAAAAGATTCAGGGCAGCAGAACCAAAACTAGAGCCGTGTCATAAGCATTGTCTAGTTATCTTGTTACCATGGGCCTGTGCCTCTTTCTCTGCTGACATCACTGTTGTGGACACATGGTGCTCACATCACTGGACTCTCAATACTTTTAAATTATCTCTAGTTCCTTGTTTCATTGCCTCTACATTCAAAATTCTGGGTGCAAACATCCAGATGGCTGAGCCTAGTTCATGAACGTATACCTTGATGTAAGAGTGGTGGTGATGGCGAGAGTAAAGAGAATAGAAATTGCATCCCACAAATCTATACAATGGATAATTCCCCCAAAACAGGAAGGAAAATTATTCACAGAGCAGCTAAAAAAATTTAAAACGCCCATAACAGTCACCAAATATTATCATGTTGTCACCATGAACTACATCAAGGAACACAATATATTTAAAGTGCATTTAATCATTTTGAGTCCAGCTTTAAGGATAATGGAATAATTTTTATAACCTCTGCTTATTACAGAATGTGTAACAGAAATATAAATTTTGTTAGGCAGATTTATTTAGGCAGCTTTTAAAAATAACCTGGACTATTAAAATATTTTTTTAAGAAGGGAGAAAGTGAATAGAAATCTAATTAATGTAATAGGTGAAGTCTATTAACCCAGTTCATGTGCTGATTATATCAAAGAGATCACAATAGTTGCCTATAAGAGAAATGACCGTGTCCTAAATATTATCTACTAATATATGTAGATAGGTAGATTTACGTACTATTAGTAGGTACTATTAGTAGGTACCTACTAATAGTACGTAAATATTATCTACTTAAGTATTTACTAATATTTTTTACAGAATGTCTGACGTATATAAAAAAATTATGAGACATTGGACAAGTCAGGGATGTGACACATCACCAAGGAAAAAAAACAAAACACATCAATAGAGACATACTTGAGCAAAAACCCTCTCAATCTAGAATTCTATACACAGTGAAACTTTCTTTAAAAATGAAGTTAAAAATATTTTCAGACAAACTAAAACTGATAAAATGTGTTGCCAGCAGACCAGCACTGTAAGAAATTCTAAAGGAAGTTATTCAGGCTGGAGAGAAATTATCCTAGATGGAAGACTGAATATGCAGAAAGAAATGAAAAGCACAATAAAAGAGTAAATATGTGAGCTAATATAAAAAGTTATTTGTTAAAATGTGCTTAAAAGATGATAGCATGTTTAAAGTAAATAATAATGATGACGTATTATTGGCTTTTAAACAGAGAATTAAAACGTATGACAAAAAATGCACCAAGAATAGGAGGTGGCATGAAAGACATTATCCTGTAGAACATTTTTACATGATTGGTGAAATAGTACAATATGAATTCAAGTTTGACAATGAAATATTAATTGTACACACTGTAAATGTTTATGCTAACCTCTAAAATTATTGCAAAGAATAATCCAGTTGAAAAGCTACAGTTCAATAACAAAAACATACTCAATCCAAAATTGGAAAAATAGAAGGACATAAGGACAAAAAAAAAAAAAGACAAAAAAAGCAGATGGAACAAATAGAAAACAAAATAGCAAGATAATATACTTAAACTAATATTGAGCAATTGTATTAAATATAAGTGGACTAAATATCCCCATTAAAATATTGTCAGACT
The DNA here is from genome assembly GCF_004115265.2 of Rhinolophus ferrumequinum. Taxonomy (NCBI): domain Eukaryota; kingdom Metazoa; phylum Chordata; class Mammalia; order Chiroptera; family Rhinolophidae; genus Rhinolophus; species Rhinolophus ferrumequinum. The sequence continues at coordinate 55,138,924 of NC_046288.1, forward strand.
GCATAAAAAATAAGACCCAATAATGTGCAGTTTACAAAAGACACAATTTAGATGGAATGTAATAGATAAGGAGAAAATTACAGAGTGGAAAGAGATATGCCATGCAAACACTAATTTAAAAAACTATATAAGTTAGTATGGTTATATTAATGTCAAACAAAGTAAGCTGCAAAATGCAGACTCTTAGCAGACAAAAGGAGGGATATTTCATAATGACAAAAATGTCAATTTTCATCTTGAAGACCTAAATGTAAGTATTTGTGTATGAATCAATGTATGTTCCTAACAATATACTTTCAAAACTTATGAAGCAAAATTAGAATTTAAAATAATCCTACAATCATAGCTGGAGAGCTTAATATAACCCTTTCAGTAGCTGATAAATTAAAGGAAAAAAATACTAAGAATATAGAAAAGTTACACAACACTATTAATCAACATTTACATCTATGAAACACTATAGTCAACACCTACAAAATGTATAGTGTTTATCTGCACAAGGAACATTTACTAAAATAGAACATATGCTGGTAAAGTGAGGCAAAAAATTTTTCAGTGCATTCAAATTATGCAGAATATGCTCTTTTACCACAATGAAATTATACTAATAAATAATAACAAAAAGGAAATTATAAAAATCTCATATTTTTTAGAAAGTAAGCATCTCAATTTATAAGTTAAAGAGGAAGTCATAGAGAAATGGAAAATATGTGAATTGAATAAAAATAAAATATAACATAATAAAATTTCGGAAGTGCAACTAATGCAGTGCCTAATAGGAAACAGAAAATTTAAATAAGAAAATTTAAAGTAAAACTGAGTTTACACCTCAAGAACTAGAAAAAGAAGATCAAATTAAATCCAGAGAAAGTAAAAGAAAAACATAATTTTTTTAAGTAGAAATAAATAGAAAAGATACATACAATTGAGAAATCAACAACGCCACAGCAGATCTAGGGATGTAAAGTATAGCACAGGGAATATAGCCAATAGCATTGTAATAACTATGTATGGGGTCAGATGTGTACTAAAGTTACCAGGGTGATCACTTCATAAGGTATATAAATGTCCAATCACTATGTTGGACATCTGAAACTAATATAATATTGTATGTCAACTGCAATTTAAAAATAAATTTTAAAAACTGAAAAAAAAAATTATGTCATGTTGCACCTGCAGCCTCATATATCTCATGTTTATCATGTCTCTTGATTGCATCATTTTCTCTTGGGCTTGATTTAATCTCATATTGTTTTGTTCATCATGGCCCCTATGTGTACAAAATCCACTGCTAATGTTGCCAGTAAGAAACCACATCGAGTAATTTTCCCGGAAACAAATTTAAAAGTGATTAAGGACTATGAAGGTAGAAAATCAGTGATGGCTATTCCTCCCCAGTCAAGGTTGTCCCATTCTACCATAACTATGATCTTGAAGAACAAAAACAAAGAAACAGAAGCTGTTAAAAATATCTGCTTCATTAAAGGCAATGAGACTAACAAAAATTTGTGAAGGGCCTATATGAGATATGGAGAAATTTCGAGTTACCTGGATTGAAGACCAGACACAGGAGCGTATCACTCTCAGCACCATGAGAATCACAGCCAAAGCAAAAAGTTTGTGATATTGAAAGCAAAGGCTGGACCCAACTGTGATGTTGAATTTACTGCTAGCTCTGGGTGGTTTAATCAATTCAAGAATCGTTATTCATTACACGCTATAGAACTGAGTTGTGAGTCTGGGAGTGCTGATGTGAACGCAGCTGAAGAATTTTTTGGAAACTCTAGATATGCTGATTCTGGAGGAAAATTACGTGCCACAGCAAATATTAAATATGGACGAAAACTTCCTATTCAGGAATCGGATGCCTGGAAGAACTGTTATCCATCAAAAAGCCCACGTCAATGCCAGGTTAAAGGCTTTTAAAGGCAGGATTACAACTGTTTGAGGGCAATGTTGCAGGCCAGCAATTAAAACCCTTTGTGATCTGGCGCAGTGAGAACCCCAGGGCCTTCAGGCATATCAATAAGCACACACTACAGGAGCAATAAGAAGTCATGGATGACCCAGCTCCTCTTCCAAGATGCCCTCCTGAATTGCTGTGCCAGCAAAACTGAGAACTGTAGTTTGAAGAATAACACACCTTTCAAGATTTTGCTCATTCTTGATAATGCTCCCCCAGACATCCTCCTTTAATTGGTGAGCTTCATCCCAATATCACAGTGGTATTTCTCCCTCCAAACACCACCCCTTTGGATCAGGATTTATAGCAGCTTTTAAGGCCTATGACCTGAGGAGGACCTTTGCCCAGGCTATTGCTATGACTGAGGATGACACTGAGAAGACACTGATGCAATTCTGAAAGGATTTCATCTATGACAGCATCAAGAACCTTGCTTGGGCTTGGAGTGATGTGACCAACGAGTGTACGAATGGCATCTGGGAGAAGACTCTCAAAAGATTTGCCCCAGAGGAACTTTCAATCCTGCAAGCTCTATTCATCATGCCCTGTATCGGTGTACTATTTTTTTTTTATCTTTTAAACAGTATTTTTACTGTATCTTTTCTATGTTCAAATATGTTTAGATACACAAATACTTAACATTGTGTTACAATTGCCTACAGAATTCAGTACAGTAACATGCAGTACGGGTGTGCAGCCGAGGAGCAGTAGGCTACACCATATAGCTTATGTGTGCAGTAGGCTGTATCACCTAGGCTTGGGTAAGTATACGTTATGATTGCACAATGATGAAATCACCCGATGATGCATTTCTCAAGATGTGTCTCCACTGTTAAGTGCCATATGACTGCAATCTTACTTTACCACTTGTCAGTGGTGTGAGGGAGCCTGTTCCTATCAGTTCTTACAGGCAGAGCCACCTTCATAATTTGTAGGGCCTTGTGCAAAATGAAAAATACAAACCCTTATGGAGCAGGGAAGTCCATCTCCCCTTCCCACAGGCCTGCCACCCCAACCCATGGCAGATGGACAACCCTGAAACATTCAATACCTCAAAGGGGAGTGGGCAAGGGGTACCAACAGAGTTGCCTGTTGAAAATACTGCGGTACAGTCAGCCCGTGGCTAGGATGGCCAATGCTTTGCCCTGCCCTAAAATGCTACATAGTGCACACCTGACCCCCTCAAGCCACGATGTGGCCAGTTGGTCTCCTCAAGGAACTGTACCATTTCAGAGGTTCAGTGTGGGTATATGTTGCTGACAGATTGGAAATTTGATGATGGTAGTAGTAAGGTTAGTCATACTAAGTGGGAATCCTCCACGCAGAACCTCCACCCCTATCACCATGTCCACTTTGCTCACATGCCTATTGTTCCAGCAATAGAGTAGCTGATGACACTCTGTTGATGTCAATCTTCCAAGTTATTTGATCTACTTCGTTTTTTAGTGTCTTTTCTGTAGTAGCTGCTCTCTGGCAGGGGTTAGTAAGCAACATGAAGGTCTTTAAATTTTGTGTCTCTTTCTATATATCCATCCATATGCCTCTACATATATATTTTGGTCTCTGACCACCTAATCTTTCTCCTTACGAGCCACTGTCCGTAGGTCTATATACTCCTGTATGCAAAATATAGGACCAGACACATCACCCAAAGCTCTACCTATTAAGTGGATTTTTCTCTCACCACTGTCTTTCAGATCCACTGAGTATGGCTGTAGTGAAGTTGTTGACCATATGGGCAGGCCACGATGTACCAGGCTGACCTATTCATAAACCAAGCTTGGGCTTTGTTTTCCTCAATCACCTTATTAAAACTAAATTACATCTAAAACTATGAGCTAAGTGTAATAATGGCGGATGAGAGTCATGGAAGTCAGTTTGTTTTTGACCTCTGCACATTCTCAATTTCAGATGTACTACTTCCATTTTACAGTGGATTATTGCTGGGCCCACCAAATTGTACATCTCAGAGTCTGACAGACCCCAACTTATGATGGTCAGTTCTAAACACAAAGTCATGTACTCCATTTCCATCATTCCTCACTAGCATGCCAACAGTTGTTTTCAAATCACATAATTCTCTGGATGATTTTAATGTTCTTCATTTTTACTATGATGCACCTAGGTGTGAAATTTTTTAAATTTCTTGGCTTGGAATGCATTGGATTTGTTGAATGAGTTTGGTATCTTTCATCATTTCTTGAAAATTCTAAGCTGTAATATTTTCAAATATTTTTTCTGCTTCATTCTCTCTCTTCTCAAACAGAAATTTCAACTAACTAACTAAATAAATAACTATATATATAATATATATATATAATATATACATACAGTTATGTATTTGACTTTTCTGTTTATTCCCCCTATATTTTGACCTCTCTTTGATATTTTCCATCTCTCTGTCCCTCTGGGCTATTCAAATCATCTCTTCAGTTTTTTTTTTTTTCTGACTTATTAATTCTTTTCTGAGATGTGTATAATCTCTTATTCAATCAGTCCATTGAGTTTTTCATTTTAATAACTATAATTTTCATTTCTAAAAGTTCTCTTTTGTGCTTTTTCAAATGTGCTCAGTTTTATTTTATTTATTGAAATACATTTGCATACTTTTGTATTGTGTCCTATAACTCCAAAATATGTAGTTTAAGTTTCTGTTTCCTTTCTCTCATAGGATAGCTTATTTACTTGTATTTAATGAAATATTTTTTGTATTACATACTGCTCATATACCTTGGAAATTTATCTGTGGAAATGTGTTAATGCCTGATTTGAAGGTAGGTTATTTAAAAAAGAATTTGTCTTTGTTCCATTCAGGTGCTCAGGAGCACTTTAAACCTGAATTCTCAACTTGGATTTTTGGTTACCCAGGTAGCATGAATTTGGGTCACAAAAACAAATTGTGTCTACAAATATCAAAGGATAATTTTTTAAAAACAATTTCTATTAAATACAAAGTTTTGAGACTGCAATTTTGCTTAATACTTTCCCAAAGAGAAAGAGGAGGTGGATTTATTTCTAGTTAATACATACTCTGGGTGTAGAGTCCTTTGTGACCCCAGCTTTATATAAAGGGTTTCTTACTAGACTCTCACTTTAGGTGACTTCCAGAATGGCTTTTTCCCTTCCTTGAATTTCACAATCTCACAAAAACCAATACTTGAGTTCTCATGCTGTGGTTAATGCCCTCAAACAAACAAACAAAAAAATCCTGTTTTGAGTGTTCTCTATGCACTTATTTGAATACTCAGATATATCACAGTCTCTGGCCTGCATGTTTCTTATTCCTTGACATTAAAGAAAGTAATTAAAGATTTTATATATATATATATATATATATATATATATATATATATATATATATATATATATATATATATATATGTCTCCCAGCATTTTGTTTTCAGGAGGGCAATCAGTCTAGATATCTAGTCTCACATTTCTCCAGAAATCTCTCTTGACCTTTTGCCTACAACTTGTCAGTGTCCCATTGTCAGAACTGCTCAAAATCTAAGTCTGTTATGAATTATTTGGCAGCAAGTAACAAAAAATGATTAAATAGTTGCTACAAATAGTTGCTTTTTTACTTATGAAACAAGAAGTCTGGAGGTAGGTATTCCAGGCCAGTTCAGCTTCCCAATGACAATAACAAAGACTCAGGCTATTTCTACTTCTCTGCTCAGTCAAACTTAGTGTTTTATCTGCATTGCTTGTCAACATGGTTACAAGTTAGTCAGTTGCTCCTTAAGTAATTCGTTCAATTTATTATATAAGCAAAAAATAGCGGGGAAAGTCAAAAGGACAAAAAATTGGGCCTAAGTTTGTCCTTTTTATTAAGAAATAAAGCAAACTTTCTCTATTTCTCATTGGTAGAACTGAACTACATGGCTACCTTGGACCAATCAGTGGCAAAGGTGCATAAGAATACCATTTCTAATTTAGATCAATCATAATTCATTCCCTGAAGTGAGGATAAGACCCTACTCCTCTTGAAAGCAGGAGTTCTTCATTGTTACTGGAATAAATGTGGGTTCTGTGAGCAGAAAACAGGGAGTTGGAGAATGAACATTGATGAAAGTTTTAGATCATTTCTGCCATAACGTATAACACTTTCTCAGCATCTAGTCCTTATTACCTGGAGTGCCTTCTCTTTTCCATTCATCTGTTTACTCAAGTCTTCATGTCCTTTACATCCATGTTTGCGGTTACCTTTCGTTAAGGCCTTTGGTACAATCCTCTGTCCATGGAGCTTGCTCTCTTTCCACGTATCAACTGGTTAAGAGCTATTGTAGAGTGCATCTTTCTTCTGAGTCTGATCACTTGCTGCATTATGTTACTCTATGTTTCAATCCAGAGTGTAAACTCAAGAGTATAAATCATGTCTTATGTCACTGAGCCTCATACCTTGAACATACTATATGCTCAATTAGTCCATGTCACTTGTTTACTGAAGAACTAATTGATTGTCTCATTACTATGTGCTCCATAACCTTCTCCTTGATCATGTCACAATCTTTGACACTTATCCTAAACCTTAATCCCATGACCCTATTTTATACCTTAATCTTATTGATCTCTGCTTTTAAACTCTAATTCACTACTCTTACATAGACATACTGTCCTTCCTCACCCCTTAACAATGTAATGATTTGGTAAAGGTTACCATCTCCAGCGTTGGCTTATGTGGTTCTATGCTATTCTAGTTATCTTCCTGTTTCTTTTTCCCACCTCTTTCACTGGTTCCTCTTTTTACCTTATTCCTCTTATCCTTTTACTCTGTCTCCTGAGAGTTCATATTTAGACCTTCTTTCCTCCTCAATCTTTCTTTTGAGCATATCCATTCTGAATTAGATGACTCCCAAAAGCAATAAGAGTAGTTCTACTAATTTCTGTATCTGTATTTGTTGCCTTACTGTCATTTTAAGCTCAAAGTTTCCACAACTAAACTTATTATCTTTGGTCCAAATATGCCATTTATTCTAATTTTCTATTTCTTCCAGTGGTATCATCACTTTTTTAGTCTTAGAGCATTAAATATTTGAGGTATTGCTACCTATTTCTGTCATGTTGATTTAATCTTTGAAATGACTCTAAGGTCTATTGCTTCATTTCTCCTCCTTCAAAATTCAGACATATTTACCTCAATTAATTAAATAATCTCAAACAATTCTTCCTGTCACAGATGCCTTTTTCTTCAAATTTTCCCTAAACTGATTAATCTGTGTTTAAAATTTAGCTTAAATGAAGTTGTAGTTCTGAGCCAGAAACCTTCAGTGAGTCTCCACGACTCACCACATAAAGCCCAGATTTGTGACACTGCCTTTCAGAACCAGCTCTAATCTGATGCCCTTGATGTATCCAGTTAATTGTCTATTACCCCAAAATGAATAATGCTTATAGTAGAAAAAGTTCATTTCACCTCTGTGCTTTTGCTCTGCCACACCACCACTTACGCTTCCCTAGTTTCACAACTTTGCTCCTGCTTCTTCTACAGAAGACTTCTGGAAATCACCTTGAATGAACATCAGAATCTTAGTTCTGATATTCAGGAGCCAAAAAACATTTTCTCTGCTTTCAATAGTTTTGACTCCCTGATGAATGTACAAAAGAATGGATAACAGGAATTATGGGTTCTTTTTAGCAACCATTCTTCTCATACTTTTCCCGTAGTTTGTTAGGGTTTTTGTGGTTCCTGCCACTGTGACTGTCTAATGTGCCACCCTCCTCTTTTCTAAAGTTATGCATGTTATGAAATTTGAAGATGAAAAGAGCTTACTTGAAACCACTTAAATGACTGGGGATTTGTACATCCTTACATGAATCTAGTTTTGTTTTTAAAAGAGAGCAATTCCATCTGGATATTGGCCATTGAAGGGACTTTATGCAGGTGGCAGGCCACTTAACATGGTAGAGATTTCCTTTTAATTGTGTTCAGGTTGAATGCCTCCCACAAAGTAAGTAATCTGGACTGCTTTCTTCATTGTAAATGAATGTTCACACTGATATTTTTTCTTTTGAAGATTGTTTATTGGAAAACAGTTTTGATTTTTAAGTATCCGTTTCATTTGATCTTAATGTATTTTCTTTCCCCATAGAGCAGAGATATTTCAAAAATGTTTTACTTTAACGGATTATATTTTTTTATCTAGACTAATCTCTTGTAAAAGTGAAAAGTGTCTGCATGCTAAAACAAATGTGCATTTGAATGCACAATTGATTAACCAAGTTTCAAATAATTAACTTTTTAGATTTTGCATATGTATTTGTTGCTCATTTGACCATATAATAATTAATTAGCTTTAATTATAATGGATTGCACCTTCAAATCCTGCATGCATATTCTAATAGAATGACAACATTTTATATCACTTTTTATATTTTAGTCAAACAGACAAGCACTCACAAGGAAAGGAAGAAAATTTTAAGGTGGGGGACATTTTTACATCTGTGGAAGTTGGCATTTTGATTAATGAAGTGTTACAGTTATTTTTAATGTATTTATTTGGTGGTGCATTCAGCAAAATTAATCCTGATAGATGAAATGTGTTTAAAGCACTGCTTACAAAATGAATGTTGTCTCCAAGCTAATAAAGTTATAAGTAAACAGGGGGAAAAAATGAAAACTTTAAAAATGAGTCAAGTGAAAATAAATGCCAGATTAAAAAACAATTTACTCTGTGTCTGGAGAGCCAAAGGGAACTCAAGTGCAAAAAATTTGACTTATGGACAAAGTGAACAGCTGAAATAGTTAAATATTAGCCTAATGCTATTCAATCATAATGGTGGGAAAGCTGCATAGAGATGGGTTTCTTACCTTCACTTGTCGTATGTAGAGCTGAAGAGAAAAAACCAAAATTATGTCCTGAGTGGTATAGTAAGAGTCAAGAAGAAAAGTATAACCAAGGCACTCATCAGTAATTACAGGGGGCCACGAGAATTAGGGAAAACAAGAGCCAGAAATAATGAGTTGGCTCAGGCATCTACAGAGCAATGGGAATGAGTACTGCAAACTGAAGCCAACTTCTCCACAGGAACTTTTGCCCATCTCACTGTTTGATTTTGAAAGCAGAATAGCTCTACTCAAAATGATCATCACAGAACAGACACTTATCTATAAAATCTCTTCATAAAAGAGAGTTTCTATCTCATGAATAATCTGTTGAGTCTATATAGGCAATTCTCCCAAGATTTTAAAAATATATGAATAGCCAAGTTCTCACTTTTGGGAAAGGCCAAATAAGTATAAATATTCTGCAGGGACTAGTACAGGGCTTCAGAGAGATCTACATGCTGCAAATGCTGGCTTTATCACTTATTAACTATTTGGCTCTGGGCAAGTTAAAAAAATATCTCTCTGTGTTTTGGTTTTATCATCTGTAAATGAAGATGGATAATATTTATTGTCTATCTTTAATTTACTCACCAGAATTGAAGGTGTATGAGGACAGCCATTTTAATAGTGTTGTTCACTGATATAGCCCAGGTACTTATAAAGTATTGAGCACTTAATAGGTGCTCAGGAAATATTTGTTCAATAAATAAATTATCAAATATATAAAGCATTTTTTCACACTTTCTAGCTCTTACATGTTCAATAAATTATATTTGGTAGCACCTCTACTTCTAAGTACAATGGGGTAGCTATAGCAGACTCACCCTTCTGCTGAAAGAAACTAAGAGCCACAGATATTATCTGATGGCATTATAGGGCTACCAAAGCAACCAAGATTTGAGGGGACAGGATCAGAAAAGGAAACTACAGAGATGTGATCTAACATTCTGCATGTGCCTCTGTCCTATCAGAGCATGGTACTGGGCAAGAAATGGTGGGGAGAGGGTTGGTAAAGGACCCCTGCTAAGAAGCAAATAATCCAGCAGAACTTATAGATATCTAAAGTGTGAAAAAAACAAAAATTGAAGTTTGACTTGCCCAGTGCTCAGAGGATTCCCCAAGAAACTAGCAGAAATTCACTGAAATGGGTAGTAAACACATTGGCAATCTCATGGTGCTGAGGATACAAGTATTGGAGTTTAGGACTAACCAAGAAGGAAGATTCCTAGTAACTACTTAGGGCTTTACGATGAGAATGCTACAGGGCTATACCTTAGCAGTGGTGGCAAACCAGAGGTAAGCCAAGCTCTACCCAAACTTCAATCCAAGCTCAAGTCAGCTCACATCCTATTTTTATTAAGGTGATAAGTTCTTACGCTAGCTGCCTATAAAAGGATAAGGATACTCTTTTCTAGAAGGATGTGATCAAAAGAGTCTATATCATCCCTCATATAAAATCCCATCATTTAATTATAAAATTGCTAGGCATTCCAAGAAACAAGACCAAGAGAGAGAAAAAATAATGAAAAAACAAAAAAAACACAGATATTGGAATTATAAGACATTGCCTTTAAAATACTTGTGATTCATATATAGGAGAAAATAGATTATAAGGTGAAAAATTTCATCAGAGAACTGAAATCCAGAAAAAAAAAAAGAATCAAATGGTTATTAGAACTAAAAATTCAACAACTTAAAGTTAAAACAAAGCAGAAACACTCAACAGAAGATAGTAAAACAAAAATATATCAGTAGGAAATATCCATGCAAAGTATGAAGAGCAAAGAAGATGGGGGCGAAGGGGGTATAAGTGATGCATGGAACATTTTGGAGTCTCATAAGGAGATGAGGAGAAATAATATGATACAACAATATTTTACGAGATAATGGCTAAAATTGTTCTAAAACTAACAAAAGTTATCAGAACATAGATTCAGAAAGTTCTATGAACTAAGCAGGATAAATGCCAATAAAATCATGCCTAAAAAGTCAGAGTGAAAAATGCTAAAAGCCAAAGAAGAAAAAATTCTTAAAAACGGCCAGAGAAAAAAAGATTAATTTCCTTTAAAGAAAGAATAATAAGAATGTTACTAGGTAAATTCTCAAAAGAAACTATGGAAACCAGGAAACAATGCAATGATATTTTCAAAGTGCTGAAGGAAAATAACTGCCAAACTAAAATTCTATATACAGTGAAAATATACTTCAAAAGTGAAAGTGAAATGAATACATTCCAATTGAAAAATTACGGAGGAAAATTTGTTTACCAGCAAACCCATACTATAATAAGTACTGATGAGAATTTCTCAGGAAGAAAGAAAAAGATCCCAATGAAAACATAAAAGTGCAGGAAAAAATAATGAGCTACAGAAAGGGAAAATGTGGATAAATCTAAATGTTTATTAATGTACAAAACTATAATAATGTCTTGTGTTATTCTAAATACATTTAAACTTAAAATGAGAACAATTACACAAAAAGCAGGGAGAGGACAAATGGAATTCAAATTTTCTATTGTTTGAAAAGTGACAACAGTACCATTGACGTAATCTGTAAGGTAACTATTATAAGAAAAGACTTATTAAAAAAAAAAAAAGACAAGTTTAACCTTATTGAGATAAACATAACACTGGACCTAACAACTACACGAGGCACAATCTTTCCATATGTACGTGTAACCATTAGAAAAATTGACCTTATAAATCAAGTGTCAGAAATTTCAAATATCGAAGTAATTCAGAACATGTTCTTGGACAAATTGAATTAAGCTAAAAATCTATCAGAGAAAGATAATTAGAAAATCCCCAGAAGGTTGGAAAGTAAACAATACACTTAAAGAGAACCCCAAGTTCAAAGAAAAAAAATCACAGTTAAAATTTTAATGTGGTATATAAACCAAAAACAACAAAAGAACAAGACAAACAAATGAGAAACAAAAACTCAGACACAGACAATAGTTTAGTGGTTACCAGAGGGTAAGGGGGGTGGGGGGTGGAGATGAGGGTAAGGGGGATCAAATATATATGGTGATGGAAGGAAAACTGACTCTGGGTGGTAAACACACAATGGGATTTATAGATGATGTAATACAGAATTGTACACCTGAAATCTATGTAATTTTACTAACAATTGTCACCCCAATAAATTTAAAAAAAAATTTAAACATATTTTAGTGAAATCATAATGAAAATGATATACTAAAACATAGAATGTTGATTCAAAAATACATAGAAAAAATGTATAGCATTAAGTATATGTATTAGGAAAAAAAGGACTAAAAATAATTAAGTTAATTAAATAAGTAGGCCATTAGACTGAGGTGAGTCTGACCTTAGCAGACTATGTAAGCAAACCCAAACCGAAGCCTGTATGAGTCCATCAAGGTTAAGAAATAAATAAGAACAACCAATCACAAAGAAGGCAAATGCTCAAGCTACAGCCAATAAAGCAATTTCCTTCCTCCACTTTTCTGCTTTTTCTCTTCAAGTAAAAGTCTTTTCCCTAGCTCCTGTCAGGGGAGCACTCCTAAGCACTTCTGGTTTGGCACTGCCCAATTAGAATTGATTTTTTGCTCAAACTCTTAAAAACTTTAAATGTGCCTCAGTTTATTTTTTAACACAATGGTGTATCTCAAAAAAATAGAATAATAATAATTAAATATAAAGAAAGCAAGTGAAAAACATAACACAGACACGATTTTTAAATTTTTTTAAAAAGTATAAGGTACAGAAAATCAAACTGCCAAAAGATAAAACTGATAAAACATACCTTCTGGTAATATTGGTTTTTTTCTGAATACTGGCTACACGAGTGTGTTTACTTTGTGACAAACCATCATGCTCTATATTGATTGTTGTGTAAAAAGTTTACATAGGAAAAAAAAAACACACCTAAGTTTGGCACACGGCCATCTGGCACATTCTGTGGTATCTATTCAACACATACAAGGGGAGTATAATGAGGTAGGCAAAATCTATCTTTGCAAATCCTCCCCTTTTTTTATCATTCTTCCTCCAAACTTCTCTCATCCCCAGATCTTCATTAGTCAAGGCCAGCTTTCTTGAACCTGTCCTTTAGAGACTCCAACCAGAACTCCAGTATGTCTTTCTCCTCCTGGAGTAAGCGTCTCTAAAATCTTCACTATTTGGTCTCACCACTGAAATGTACTTATCTCATTACATTAGGACAATACCGCTGGGGGAAAAAATTTCTGTGATCAAAGAAGTTGAAGGAATACTGCATATTTCCTCTTCTTGACATTTATAATACACATTAATTTATTGAAATTCTCAATGAGTCCTGCAGTAGATAAACCTGTTTATTTTTGTTTATACAGTATTTTCAAAATGAATTTGTCCACAGAAGGCTTTTTTCACATCATGACACTCCTTCATTTATTCAAATATTTATGGAGTATCTAGTATATGCCAAACACTGTTTTTATGCCTACAAAGGCACAAACCAGTTCCTGTTCTCAAGGAGTTTATACTCTCAGTGATGAGGGCAGATAGTAAAAACTAAAAATAATATGTAATAAACAACAGGAAGAAAAATTAAGCAGGGCATGGAGATAAACAATAACCGCTGAGCCTGGAATAGGGTGGTACAGGAATCCACAGAATTTAATTTGAGAAATTCAGCCTTAGTTTTATACCTATGTGTTAGCCAAAGTGAAAAAGACCTATAATAGGAGAAAGCTTTAGAAAATCCTTAACACGCCGTCTTAACTTCCTCCAATTGATGTACGCTCTCTACGAAGGTACTTAGTCCTTGACTTTGAAGACCAACTCTGTTGATGGGAATTACTGGCCAGGTAGAAGGGAAGACAGTGTAATGGGAAGCATTTAAGAGACTCTGAATTAGAGCCCCTCAAATTGTACTTTGTAGATGGTACTTACTCGATGTATCCTAAGACAATTTTCCCTTCTTATAAAATTGGAGAAATGTAATGTTTACACATTTTATTGAACTTAAAAATCTCATCTGTTCAATTTACCCTACAATAGTTCTCATTAGCAGATAATTCACTGGCATAATTTTTCCTCCCTATAGACATAGAAATTGGATTGCCAAGCTCCACACAGTTCCTCACATCATTAAGTAGATCAATTCATGCCTTCTTTTATTCACTAATTCACAACACCTATTAGACACCAACTGTATGTGCAGTTCTGTGTTGGGAACCGGGTCTGCAAAAACAAATTTAACCCAAAGGAACTTACAAGCACATCGTAGGCAGATGGTTAGGTACTTTCCCTTGTGTTTCCCAGCCTCTGTCTTAGGAAATCAGTAAAAGCTTCACAAAGAAGATATGTAACTCATTTGTTTCTCACTTTCCAAAGCCACAGAGAACACAGTAAATAGAGGCAGATGCCTCAGATATATCTTAAATCTTCACTCATGAACTCTTTGGATGGCTTTTAAATATTTAGGGTAATTAATGATGCATACGACAACGTTTTGTCCATCAATAGAAATAAGAGATCACAAAAACAGAACTTGCCCCTCATTCTTCTCACTGGAAAGGGTCTGCTTAGCAGCATTACCTCTAAATAGTCATCAGACCTAAAAGCAGATACTTGGAACTGGTTAGGACAGACAGAGAGCAGCGATTCTAATCCACCACCTGAAGTCATATGACTCATCTGAAGTAGAATGGTATGAAGCATCTAGCCCAGGAATCTGAAATTATGAGCATCAAAGACAGTCATAATGATTGTACTGATGAGTCATCTGCCATCTGTTTCTCATTAAGGAAGATAAGTCAAGGTACAGATAACAAAGAGTAAAGCAATACCAAAAAATGTAAAATGGGCTGTTTTTCTAGAATGGTAAAAGAAAAATGACACGTAGAGAAGCTAGCACAAGGAGATTGACTTATTCCGAACCTCACTGATCAGGCTGGGCAGATAATAGGTTCTGTGAGATGTAAAACCTTCAGTAACTGATATGGCAAAGAGAAGGAGACCTATCCCTTAGCCAACCAGCGAATCAGAAGCCAAGAGACTCAATAGGTGAGTGCCAGTTTCCCAATTCATTCCTCTAACTCCACTTGCTGGCTGGACTTGCCATACCAAAGGCAGGAGAAGACCCTAATAAGAAGACTCCATTCCAACATGAGAAGAGAAGCTGATAGCGCGAATCAGGCCTCTTCTTGATGCCTCCAGAACAGTAGATGAACTATTCTGCGGAATTGTTCTATGTTCAATGAAACTTCTCATTCCACTGCTGTTGGTTTACACTGCTATTTTAGCACTGATCACACTGTACTATGAGGCATTGTTTGTGCATCTATCTCTCTAACAGATGAGAACAGAAGCAATAGTTTACTCATCTCTGTCTCTCCAGCACCTAAGAAAGTTCCTAGGCCCGAAGAGGCATTTTAAAAATCTTAATGAATTGAATTTACCTGAACTTCCCTTTGATATTTCATGTGTGGCCTGTCATCCTGTATGAGTATAAGGACTAGGTTACAATTTTTCTACAGAGCCCTTTGAAATTCCAGCTGCGCCACTCAAACACTTAGCTAAAGGAGGGGAAGTGGATATTCATTCATTCATTCATTCTACAAATATTTATTGAACATCTGCTATGTGCTACACAGAGTTCTTGAGGCTTGAGATACATCAGTAAACAAAGATCCCCTGCCCTGACAGAGCTTACATTCAAGTGGGAGGCAAGAACAGAAAATAAATATAATAAGTAGACATGCTAGTATGTCAGATGATAAATGCCATAGAAAAGAAAAAAAAAAAAAGAGTAAGAAAGGTCAGGAGTGCCAGAGTATAGGGCTAGAGGCTGAAGAGTTTGCAGCACTAAATAGAATAGTCAGAGTTGGCCTCATGGAAAAGGTGAGACTTGACCAGACTTGAAGGAGGTAATGGAGTTAGCCAAGTGGATATTTGAGAAAAGAGCATCACATTTTCTTCTCCCATCTCAGAAGAGGACTTTCAGCCAGTGCTGGCTGCCTTGGGACTCAGAAGCTGTGGTAAGTTTGCCAAGCTGCCAGAGCACTTGCTTTTGGCCCACACAGTGAATTCCATAAGGGTTTAGTCATTTTGTTACTGTTCTATGACGTGGGAGACTGAGAACAGGAACAGAGAAAGGAGAAGTGCAGGACTCAAGAATGGGGTGATAGTGGAGAGGAGAGGGAGCCCCACTTTAATATGAGATCAGGGAAGGCTCTGGAAATCTTGTGGGTAGTATGAAGTCAAATCTTTCCAATTTCCTAAAAGTTCTTCCCTGCAATGAGTTTAAATTATTTACATCTGACATTTAAAACTCACAGTCGCTTTGCTGCCACCAAAGACTTCTCTTAACTGGTTTTATTTCCTTCAATCTATATTTCTTTGGAAACCAACGAAGAGCATCAAAACTACACTTTCTGGCCCAGGAGAGGGAATTCCAGTCTTATCACATTATCTTTCTTTGTTCCTTGGGACTTTTTCAACATAGCTAATCAAAATATAGTTGAAAATGTATTCATTCAATTAAATATGTGTATTAATTGATTGACAGTTTCCAGGTCCCATGTACCAAAGACACAAAGACGAGAAGATGTGACTCTACCACTGATAAGAAGCCATCCTTAATAAATTTCTGAGCTGCTGCTGTGCCACAGGCCAAAACATAATGACCGCAAGTCACAAGAAAACAATAACATGTTTGTCATACTCTAGAAATAAATCAGTCAAAAGTAATAAACATTTCTTTCAATGTATTCTAAAGGGGTGAAACATAAGAAAACCCGTGATTACCAATGACTATTTTATTACTGTCATCATCCTTCACATAAAACTCTGAAACCCCAGCAACATTTAGCCGAGTCTCCTGGTTCCTGTTAGTAAGTCTGTGTCTCACTGAAAGGCCTTAATCACCCACGTTTACCATATTATCACTATACCACCAGAAAGGAAGAGGGTGGAAGCTCCACGAAAATTAATAAAGAAGACCTGGAGACAGTGAGGGGAGGCAGATCCTTGAGGAAGGCACTAGGGACAAACTATCAACACAGAAGATAATGTGTGTCAGGGCTTCAAAGACCACAGAACTCTTGGAGTGGCTCTTTGGGGAAGCATACAATTGCTGGAGTTGACTCCAGTGAGGTCTGCCCATTTGGTACCGGTGGTGTGATTTACGTAAGATGGAGCTCAGTGGTCAGAGAAATAAGTTCACTTCAGCACAGATTCTTCATAACTGAAGAATCTCTCCAAATTTAAATAGCACAACATATAAACCTTGCACGTATGGTGTCTGGTGTCTGAGCAGGTAGTTACTGACTTGAAATGGCATTTCTCTGCTGCAGTGGAAATTGCAGATGTGTGAGAATGGGAGGAGAAAAGAAGTCTATCCGTCACAGACTGCTTTCTTTGTTTTATTCATTCACAAGACGCATCTTTCTAAAAAGGATTTTAGGCTGCTTTTGTTTTGTTGCAGGGCTTATCCTGTTTCCATACCCAACAGCAGCATTCATAGAATTAAAGGTGTCCTTTTTACCAGCCCGACCACAGGTTCCACATTGTTTCCTCGGCTCTGCTCTCTCCTTAAATAATAACTCTCCCTGAATATGCAATTCAGTGTCCCAATGTAAGACCCAGAAAAGAATACTGAGTCCTCTGCCCCTGCATATCTTCAAAAAAGGTAAGACAGCCCAGAGAAGCAGTAAAGTGACAGGCCATTGTTTGAGCCCAATGCGGGGACTTCCCCTTTTGCATAAGCTGAGTCACATTTTTCCTGTTGTCAACTTGAAGCATGTCCGTTGATGTGCGATAGGGCTATCTTGCTGATGTATAAAGCCAGGCAGACAGGTTTCCTTGCATTTGTTTGCCTTACCTTGGACTCTTACCAATTAGAAGCTGTCCACTGGCCAAAGGAGATAAGACATGGTTTATTAAAGCTTAGCTACTATATGGAATGAACTAATTTTTGACCATTTTTTTCTGTTAAAATGCTATCCGAGGTTCCTGCCTTATGCAATCTTACTGATTTTGACACAAGTCTTTTGGGATGTATATGTGCATTGTATTCTTGATATCTGTTCAGTTGACACATGCTTTAAAACCACAGATATCTTTGATTGGCTGGGAAATTGTGAAAACAGGAAGTCAAAGGATGGAATCAACTGTGAAACAACCATAACAAGTGGAGCTTTCTGCTTAAGTGCCAAGATGGGAATGCTGTTATGAGAAATGAACAAACAAAAAAATGAAATGATAGTATCAACATAATTCCAGCAGAAAAAGTGAGCATCCAGAATGCTCTAATTACATTTTCAGGGCCTTATAACAACGAAATGGTTTGCAGATCTTAGTCCACAATATTGTTTCTAGGCATGATAAAAAAAAAAAAAAAAATCTCCAAAATTAGTAGAGGAGCATGACGACATTAGCTGGTTAGGAAATATTTCAGATAATATTTTTTGTCTGACAAACACCATCTGCATTGAGCTTTAAAAAAAAAAAAATTTGCTATTTTAATTTAATCCCTTCATTTACTCAGCAAATATATATTGACCGCTTACTCTAGGGCAGGTCCTGTTGTACGGGTTAGCGTTGTGCTGTTCATAGTATATTCCCTTCTTGCTTATAACCCTTTGCACCAAGACTTGCCTTGTAATTCCTCAAGGTTGTCAATCATCCATCCTCCTGTGATCTTCTTCAATGGTGAATTCTCAAAGCAAAAGTTATTTGTCACCAATGTAAAGAATTCAAAAAGCCTCAAATTAGTGGATAGGAAGAATACAACCGAATATTAGAATGAAGTGAATGGGGCCATTTTTAGACAAATACACCAGAATTACTACTTTATCAATATGTAATGAATTTAGGCAATATATTGCTTTTTAAATTTCAGAAGGGCAAATGGATTTAAAAAATACTTGGATAAATTTTGAGGCAGAACCATTGTTGGCAGTAGAATAGGGAAACACAGTATTTACCACATATATGATAACTACTGTTCAACTTTTGAGAATTTCTATATAAAATATACCATATAAATGATGTCATGTGCCTTCTATTCAGATAATTGAGTTTTTTAAAGTATGATCAATATCTCTCAAGGTCTAACTCTGCCAGAAAATAATTAAAAATAACACAATAGGACATTTTAATGTCATCTTGTTGGAGAGAGAATAAAGAATTAATAATGAGGACTTAGCACAATTGATCGTTAGAAGATTAAGTCACAATGCATTTGCTAGTCTATTTGACCTTCACACACCATTTTAAGAGACTGTTTAAGGAGAAAGTACTTTGGGGGCAGTTAGACATTCATTTTAGTCAGCCTTAATTTTATTCAAAAATCTAGTTTCTAGAAATTGAAAATCAAAACTGGAAGGAAATAAATCTACTCTAACCTTCTCATCTTACAGATAAGGAAACTGAGGCACAAACAAATTAAGTGACTTCCAGAGGTCACAGCATTTAAACAGCGAAGAAGCCAAGCCAAACCAGGTCACTTAGATACTAGAGCTTGTTTTATGTCTCTATACCGACAGGGAGGTGAAATAAAAACTGCACCCTAGAATAATCCAGTTATCCTCCATCTCACATTGTGAAATGATTCCATTGGAGAACAGAAGTGATCACTAATTGGAAAGCCACTTCATTGATTTTAAACTCATGGATCTGCCTTAAGAGATGTTACAGATGTTCCAGCCTTTCAGATGTTACATAATTGTGTCACATCCATGGAACATTCCAGAGCTGCTCACCAACCCTACACTAACAAAATAGTTCTTTCTATTGTTTAATAGGAAGGCAAAAAGTGAAAAATTCTAAGTATAAAGACACTTCCAAGGAGAAATCCAGAGGAAATAGCGATAATAATGCAAAATATTCAACTATATAATTTCCAAGACTTTCATTTAACTGTATAGTCAAATAACACTATTATTCATTTCACAGCTATAGATCAATTTGCTCATGTGTGAAACCTATGAAATAACAACCATTTTCTCTTCAGATGAGTGACCTTGGTTTGAGTTACCCATACAATCTGATAAAAATACATTATTCCAGATGGACTCCGGTTGCTGGGCAGATGGAAATTTTTAAGTAAAAGACTAAAAACTTTGTTATCCTAAATTAGGTGGTCAGAGAGAGAAAGTACGAGAATATAACTGTAACCCACATAATTTGTAAGTTTCCTGAATTTTTAAAAACTCTTTTGGGAGAAAAAAAAACTTCAAAAATGTATATATTTATACATCTTGATGTATATTTAAGTAAAAATGTCTACTTTTACAGTCAAATTTGTATCCATAAGCTGTAGCTATGCTAAACATGCTTGTAATACAGTCACTTTCCGTTTTCCCACACTGAGCCTGCTCACCTATAAGCCAAGCTCAGGTGTTTTCATTCTCCTTCCATTATTGTGTGGTACCCCCATCCCCTTCCCCCCCCCCCCCCCCCCCCCCCGCCAACACACACACCTTAGGAATAGATACAAGCTAAGGGAATATCACTGGTGTGACTGCAGTGAGTAACATGGGGGTCTGGGCTACCTGCCTACGTAGCTTACTTGTGCTTTCTCTTTGTGACATTTCTGGATATACATTTTAATCTGATGATATACTATAGCTGGGCCCATCCATAGTTATGACTTGGCCAGTATGATAGAAATTAGCTCCTAATGGGCAGCTCATTTGGCAACCTATGGTCAAGAGTTCCATTTCTAGTAGGACCCAATACCACTCCAGGAGCTGTTTTTCAAAAAGCACGTAATTCTCCACTGCGCATAGCATGGCCTTGCTCCAGACTTCTGAAGGGCTGTCTTAAGTGTCTCCCACTAGAGGTTGCCATAAACTCCAAACTACACCTTCTCCTACCACTGACACCTCCAACACCATCGGGTCTGATGGGTCACATAGTCCATGGACCTGGACCCCACTGCAGCCTAAACATGATGCAGAGCCCTTTCCAGCTCTGGTGCCCCTCACAGCTGACAGCCTTCTGTGTAACCAAGTGTATGGACTAAAACAACACTCCTAGCCATAGAAGGTGTTACCTCTAGAACCTGAGGAGACCTACGAGGGGTAGTACCTCCGTCCATGTTTTGGGAATGCCAGATGTAGCACTTTGAGGTTCACACTGGGGAGCACAGTCTACCATGTCCCTGACCACTGACTGCATCTACAGACCTCCCTGAAGTGACAACTCCCTGCATCTTCACCTCCCACACTCAGGGATGCTGACTCTTATTGTAGAGCAGTGGACTATCTCTGTAAACTTTAAACATTTAGGGAGGTCTACAGAGCCAAAATCCACTGGAGGCATCTATCCAGATGTCTCCACCCTATGTTTCAAGATCCCAGGTTTTCCCAACCGGGGCATAAGAGATGTGCCTTGGATGAGCATCTAAATATCTCTGTAGCTTCTAGAACTCATTATCAAGTTCTCAGTCTGCCCTTCAGCTGTTCCCTATTCCACTACAGGAGGTCAGGGCCTCTTCACAAGCTTCCAAAGAGTCTCCCCGGCTCTCACTTTTAGTACAGACATATCTCGGTTTATTGTGCTTCATTTTTTAATGTACTTCACAGTTGTTGCATTTTTTTACACATTGAAGGCAAGACCCTCCACCAACAAAAAGATTACGACTTGCTCTATTGTGATACTTTATTGCAGAGGTCTGGAACCAAACCCACAATATCTCCGAGTTATGTCTGAAATTTGTTTGTTTGTGAATGGCCCTCAGTTTCTCCCGATCCCACAGCAGCGCATCAACAGAGCTTAGTAATAACCAGCCAGCCCTGCTGTCCTTGCATGCTCCATCCCCATATCTTTCAAATCCCTGAATCATCACACTTGCAAGAGTGTCCTCCATCGGGAAGTTCCTGGAAGTCACCACTGATGAAATGTTCAGCACTTTGACTGCTATCATGTGCCAAGGACTGTGTGTGTCCTGCATTCCCCTCAGGATGGGGTCCTCCTTGCTGGCTGGGCAATGAGTGAGCCAGGCCCCAAACCCATCTTACCACCTGATTTATCAGGCCACTTTTGGTATCAACTGAATCAACCCAGGTCAACCCAAAAGGAGACAGTAAGACAGCATTACACATACAAGATGTTCATTGAGAGAAACTCCTGTGAATGATAAAGAGAGGAAGGAAGAGTAGGGAGAGCCTTCAAACTACAATGAGGAACTGACACCCATAAAAACAGAAACAGAACGTTTGTAATCCTGGCTCAGATGATCATCTGAGCAACTCTGTCACTCTCCCATCTCTTCACCTTTTGCTCACAAAGTTGTTAGAAGAACTGAAGGTAGATGTACATGGAAAGGCTTAGCTCAGCGTCCAGACAGAGAGGATCCTTAACAATTGTTAAGTTATATGGTTACCGCTAAAAATCAGGAGAATGATAAGTAGAGCTCCTGAGTGTCCTTAAATGAAATATAGTGCCCCTAACGTGTAGACAGAAAGACATGGAGGCCGCCTCTCATTTACAACCCCTATTTCTCACTACAATTGGTGTTAAACTAAGTATTTTAAATAGCACAAGGAATTAAATAGGAAGCACTTATCTCATACAGGCATGACCTCAAAATGTATTTTGTTTTACAACCATTATTACTAACTAAAATGCATCTCTCCTATTGTTGAATCAGAAAGAAGTAAAACAGGGCTGGTGAGAGGAGGGTAGGGTAAGGCAAATCTGTACTGAGTGCTGGTTGATGCCAGGTACTACTTTAGAGGCTTTACAAATGTTTTCTTACATCATCCTTACAACAGTCCTCTGGAGTTGGAATTATTATCCACATCTTATGTGAAAATTGAGGCTTATTGAAGTTTAGTAACTCACCCACAGTAATTCAGGTAATTATCAGAAATGATCAATCATTGAATCCAGAATCTTGTATGTTTCATTTTTAAAGACTTTATCTGTACAATTCTGTAATACATCATCTATACATCATGTTGTGTGTTTGCTACCCAGAGTCAGTTCTCCTTCCATCACACCAATAAACTTTACTTAAAAAAACAAAACAAAACTTTATCTGTAAAATGGACCTTATACATGAATAGTACAGTTTTTTTAGTTTAAATAATTATATTTCCAATATAAACAATAATCTTCTTGTTACATATTTAAAAATCTATAATGATTTTTGTCCCTACTCCTGTTAACACCACATTGTTTTAAGTAGTTAGTTGTTCATAGATCTATTTTTCTCACTTAAATTATAAACTCCTTGAGGGCAGTTATCATGTCTAGTTCATCACATCCCTAGTCAGCTAGAACAGGCCCAAATATCATTCGTTCTTAATACGTATGTTGAACCAAATAGGAAATCTCAAACAACTCAGTTAATTTTTCTGCTAATTCTTCAGTTATTCTCATATAACAAATTAGAATACTATAGAAGAAAACACATCCTCCTCTTTTATTCTATGAGACTCACATCATAATGGAAGGACCCTCTCAAAAGCCTAAAAACTCCTGTTTGTTGAGAAGCCAAAGTTGTTTAACTAGCTTTTCTTCTTGGCTAAAGATAGATGTGGGTTATGAGACTGGACAAGGATCCTTCATCCCAGGAATTCATCCCCTGAGTGTCCCCACTATGTGGAGAGATGACCGATGGGAAGCATGACAGTAGAGAGGGCATGTCATTTGTGGAACAGATCATGAAGGAGAACTTCAGAAAGCAGAGCCTCGGTAATGGCTTTCAGAATTCTCATGGAGCTGAAGTAGAGCACAGGCTTTGGCGACAGACCAACCTTAGTTTGAATCCTGTTTGTGACATCGAGCTGTGTGACCTTGGACAAGTTGCCGAACCTCTCTAACCAGTTTCCTCGTGTGTAAAACAGAGATAATAATAGTGTTGTTGTGAGAATGAAAAGGAAGAGCAAATGTAAAGCCCTTGGCACATGGCCAGCACATGATAAATACTCATTAAATAGGAATTTATACTCATAATTATTTTTTACTATACATGTAACTAGCTGTTTCATGTACCTGAGCTGAATGATAACCACATTTGGAACTCATAATTTCATAGATCTTTGCATTTCCACACCACCTTTCATCTCAGAGGACCAAAGCCCTGGAAAATATTACTTCTTGTCTATTTATACTAGTAAAGGCGGGAGCACATACATGGCCTAGTTATTAAAAACAACTATAGGATAGACAGAGAACTAACTACATGCACAAAGTAAAACCAAGTAAACCCTTAGCAGAATCTAGATTTCTCATCTTCTAGGATTTCTCTTTAATTGGACAAGATTATTTGTTTCCGGTGACTAAATATTATTTTTTGGCAGTGTAAGTCAATGCTGCTGATCTATTACTCTTTCGGAGGGTGTTTGTTTTTTGAAAACTGCTCTCAAATTTTCTAAATGTGAATTTAAAAGTCTGTCAGTCTATGTGCTGATAACAGAAAGCAGATTGTAAATGTAACGAGATGCAATCAAGTCAAACAAATCCAATGAGAGTGCCAGAAGGCTTAATATTAGGACCGCTCCGTACACAGGCTTTTGCTAATGACGGAACAATTGTTTGTGCTGATTTGTAGCTGGCATTGATATGCAGACAGCAACACTTTTATCTGAAATCTAGCTCCAAATGTTTGTAATCCTGTCAATGAATTTGCTGTGTCTGCAAAGAGCAACTCCAAAGAACCTTTCTAAATAATAAGAAATGGGAATATACAAGCATAGTCTCTAATTCTAAGTCCAGGGGGTTAATTGAAATATACAATGATTTTTCTCTTTGTCATTGTTTTGTCATCTACTGGGATGCTTGCATCTGAACAATTGGTATGCATTCATTACTAAACACAGCTTTAAAATATTGGGGTTGGTCAATGTTGAAGGGAAGTGGGTGCTAAACTGCTGAAGGATATTGCAAGATTCCAAACTCATCTAACATTTCCTTCAGAACATAAAAAAATGTAAATGTGCTCTGACTGCTGTTCACATTTACTGTGGGGACCAGTTTTTTATCAAACAGCACCTGCCTCTCTATTCAGAGATGTCTGCGTGTGAGGATAAGTGCAAACAACAAAGGCTTCGACTGTGGCAGCGGCTGCATCATTTCCTTGGAACTTGCCATTATGTGTCAGGTCAGAGATTGAGGTTTGGTGCAGCAAACGGAGCTTTTAATATCAGGTGAATGGATTTTTATAACAGGTTGGGAAGCTTTGGGTCTTAGAGAGAAAAATGGTGCTTTAAAAATAGTCACATTTCCTTTGTACCGTAATTATCAGTGCATGACGAATCATTTTCTATTCTGTTCCATATGGGCAAAAGGAAATATCCCCTACCCATCTCTGGGGGCTGGTCATTTTAAGTCAAAATGTTCCCATATTTAATCAGTTCCTTGAGAATATGTAATTTACCTAGAAGACTGATCCTGAAACACCACGTTTAAAGGAGGATGAACAAATGGTACAAATTCATCAATTTGTCCAGGAAGTTGTTGTTATATGCTGACTATTTAAACAGGTAACGTTGAGTAAATTGGTGGCTTTTCCATAATTCCTACTGGAAAAACACTCACAACGTGCAAGTGACCAAACGTTGAAAATTGGGATAATCAGCCTTGTTAAAAATAGAAAGAATGATAAAAATATGACGGAGTGGAACAATAGCCTGAGTTAAGCCCAGCTCTGATGTTGACGGTGAGAGCCCAGGCAAATCACTTAATGCCTCGGAGCTTCCGTTTCCCCATCTATAAAGTGGAAATGGTCGAATGTTCCCTTATGGGGCTGTTGTGAGCAGGAAATGGTAAAATGTTTGTGAAGAGCTTTGCAAATGGAAAACATTTTAGGAGCATCAGGAAAAAGCAAGCAGAATGGTAATAGTAACAACAATAAAAATTATAAAATAATTGTAATGTTATCAAATATAACAATGACAATTATTACTACTATTATTATTATTATTATTATTATTATTATTATTATTATTGAAAACAGTGAGTCTTGCCCAGAATTGCTAAAATTAGTAGATGGTACAGCTCAGACTGTTGTTCTTATGCTCTGGACAAGAGGAAAAGGAGACACGCAGGCCCTATAATCCTATATAAAATAGTGAAGTCTATTTTGACTGATGTGGACTCCAGACACATTAACACGTGTTCTTTGAAAGAAACTCTACAGACCTTGAATTAAAGTCACATCTTTCTGAGAGCCTTTTTCAAAAGCAAAGGGTACGCTGGTAGAGGATCCTGTTCTTCAAAGAGCTTGCAGGGTTTCAAATGACCTTTGCCCATGGAACAGAGTGGGGGGTCACCTTAACTTGTCAAGGTCGTGTTTCTCTCTCAATACATCAATTGACCATATGCTTGTGTAGTCTTACATGAAGTCGCCAGTCAGTGGCAATCATTCATTTTTATATCTCTGCTCCCAAATTCACAGCTTTCCATTGTTACAGAAACTAAAGATTTTTAAATACCCTTCGAAAAATGTGGCAGGGATTATGGATTGAAAATTAGCATATATTTTTGCTTCTGAAACAAACATCCCAGGGAAATAAATATAATTTTAAAACTGGATGCACTATATGTACAACTTCCCACACTCACGTGCGGGTGATCAGTTGTGTGGTAAAAAGGTAAGGCAGCTAGTTGTCACTTATGAAGAGCCTATACACACTACAGTTCCCCTACTCAGGCATGGGAGACAGATGCAACTAGCCTATATGTTCATTGCCATATGTATGTATTTTTTTCCTCTCCATTGGTGGTTGCATACTGTGTCTGCTTAGATAAGCTGGTACTACGTTTTCCAGAATCCCCATCCCTATATAGTCCTGGATAAGTGCTGGCTACAGAGGCTTTTGCATGAGATTTGAGAGGTGAAGTAAAACAGCAGCCATTATGCTCAGAAGATCATGATTACTCAGGTCAGGCAGGGACAGACGAAAGGTT
This sequence comes from Rhinolophus ferrumequinum, assembly GCF_004115265.2. Classification (NCBI taxonomy): domain Eukaryota; kingdom Metazoa; phylum Chordata; class Mammalia; order Chiroptera; family Rhinolophidae; genus Rhinolophus; species Rhinolophus ferrumequinum. The sequence continues at coordinate 55,165,589 of NC_046288.1, forward strand.
CCAGTTTGTCCTGCTCTCCTTGATCTGTGTCCAGCTCCCTACCTGACTGTGTTTTCTGCTGACCAATAACACCACCAGGCTACCACCAAACACTTTATGATAAATTCACAGAGCCATTGGCCACAAAGAACCAGACACCTTCTGTAGAATTTTAGTCCAGTCCCATTTCTAATTCCACCCTAGCAACTGGACATGAGTGGCTTCCTGAAAACTCTAATTTATTTACCCACTGGAGAGCTAGTCGAAGTCAGGTTCATACATCAACACAATGAAGTCATTTGACAACATTTGGTATAAGAGAAAAGCATGGGCTTCTAAGTCTTACAAATCTGTGTACTCATGGTAAGTCTTTCCTTTTGTGATTGTATGACCTTAATTTTATTGCTCCATTGTCTACCTTCAAGAGAAATGGTAAGACATCCTGCCTTGGTCCTGTGTGAAGACAACAATAAGTTCTCCCGTGAGAATTCTTAACCACAATCCAGTGTACATGTAGAGCTCAGACTCACACGCTCTACCTGTGTAAGCCATAAAAATTCCAAGCTGAGAATTTAAAATGGCCCACGGTTGTTAGCGCCTCTGAGGCACCTGGAAAGAGAAAATATAGAAACTTCCCAAGGAAAAGCACCTTACACCCAAAACACAAAGTTTCCCAAATAAAGCTCCAAGAAACATGAGGTCACAATAAGGAAAAAGAAATCACAAAGCACCCAAGGAAACAAGCTGTCATTAGTAAGAGTCAGCAGGAACAATGAATAACAGAACCTGACCTGCAAAGATAGCAACTCATGAAATTTAAAACAAATAGTTATACATTTTCTCCTGTGTGCCAGACTAGCCTCCATCTGGGATCACGCGCATCAATGAGCAAAACTGAACTCTTGCCATTTTGGTGATATTAATTATCAATGTCTAAAATGTAAAGAATGTCTGTTTAAATGTTTTAAATAAATAACAAGCATGTCAAAATTACAGGCAGATTTGATAAACAAATAGAACTTGAAGGAATAAAAAAATAATAACAATCATGGACAACAGAAACTCAATGGACAGGATAAGCCACTGGTTAAAAACAACTGAAGAGAGAACTCAGGCTTTTATCCAGAATACAACACAAAGAGGCAAAGAGACAAAGGGATGCAGAATATGAACGGAAGAATAGGTAGAGAAGTTCTAGCATTTAACCACTCAGTGTTACAGAAGGAGAACATGAGGAGCTGGGGGCGGGGGGAGAGGTCAATATTCCAAGAAATAATGGCTAAGAGTTTTCCAGAAGTGAAAGGCAGCACACTCTCAAGAAGCCCAACAAATCACACCAGGATTTAAAAAAAAAAAAAAAAAATTGATTTGGCAACAAAATTTAATGGCAAAATTTTATAAAATTTGATGTAGATACCAAATGTATATTAAAAGATGAGATAAAATCTTAACTTCTATTAAATCGTCAAAAAGGTTGAGGTGCTCAAGGTACAAAATTGAAGGAGGGAAAATTTAGGGATGTGAAGGTACAGGGCTGACCCTTGCAGAAATCTGGCAGTGAGCTCTGCCTTCAATTTTGTGCTCAGCGTACCTCACTAGCCTCACCCCAGACAAATATCTGCTTTTGTAATCTAATATTTGATATTATCTGATTGAACAAAAAAAATAAACTGAGCTCTTTTTATGAAATTTATATATTTTTTAAATCTGCTATGTTGTGATTTAATTTGCATTCAGCATAGTTTGCCCTTTACAAATGTATAGGTCAATGATTTAACAATGTAACAACCTTCATAATCAAAATACAGACATTTCCATCATCCCAAAAAGTTATTGGTTCCCAACCCTTGGTAGCTAGGAGCCAATGAACTACTTTGTGTCATTATAGTTTAGATTTGATTTTTCATAATATCATACAAATGGGATCATACAGTATATACATTTTGTTTTTAAATTACAAGACAAGAAAAATATCTATGGCAGCAGCACTTCTTTTAAAATGTCACATTACAGACAGGGTTATCTATATAGGCAATAAGTAAAAAGTTAAATTAGATACACTTGTCTCAATTTTGTTTTTCTTTCTACACTGGTTTTGGAAGTACTAAAAAGATTTTGGTATGCTATATAAAAATTGTTATTATATTAATGAAATGTAAGAATCTTGTACAGGACATCTTGAAGCAAATTTTAGAATTATCATTTTTACATCACACATAACTTATATTTAACTTTAGTATTCATTTTCTTTTTTGTCTTTATCAAAGTCTCATCATGGATATAAATTATATTTAAAAGGTGCTTAAGAATAAAAAGAATTTTCAGCTCTATAGTAATCAAAATCAATATAGTGGCTAGAGGTATTGATCCTGGTGACCAAATCACAAATATAATCACCTTATATCCAGTGATTGGTGTGTATGTCCACTCTACAAGTAGTGTATATACACTCTACAAAACTCTTAAGGTGTTCAATTTTGAAAGAAAATCAATATATCATTATTTAATTTAAACATTGTTAAAACAGAGATTAGAGATCATTAACTTAATTTTTATGCATCTGTTTGGTTTTCTTTTTTAATAGAGATTTACTACATTTGAAAATCTTTTCTAAACTTACCATCTAAATAAAAAAAAAAATTAAAGACACTGGAAACCCAAACAGATGCCATTACCATTTTTAATGATGACTCCCCTAAGACACTTTCATAAACCTTTGAAGATTTTCAAACCACAATTTGGGAAAGAAAAATAATGTTTACTTGGCATTCATGGGTCACTAATTACTGCATGTCACCAAATAAAAGTGTCCCTTTTGCAGGCATTCTTTCTGAAGTTTCTGCATTATTTTCCACCATATATTAGACCTCTCCTTCTTCCTTATACTCCTCTCATTTCTTCAGACCAACATTGTGTTCTTTCTTCTCCTATCTATCTGGCTGACCCATCCCACTTTTTTCTCCCTTCTCCATGACCACAACAGGACTAAACCCTCTGCTTTTCTACCCAACTTCATGCTTGCTTTCTTTTACTTAATCTATTATGGTGATCCTGGACTTGCTTCCTCAGTTCTACTACATTCGCAGATGCATTTCCTGGGGTCTCCTATCAGCTGGCTTCATTGAGTTAGACCAAATGGGGGTGCTGGTGGGAGATAGGGGGTACAGACAGGAAGCACCGAGGAAAGATAGAAGGATAAAGGATGGAAGAAGCCCGGCTGTCTCTCTCTGTCTTGGATGCCATGTTTGATGTCTTGACTGGAGCTGGATGGTTCAAGATGGCTCACATGTCTGGGGATCTGTTTTGGCTGTTAGCTGGGTTCTCCTCCATGTGACCTCTCATCTTTCAGTGGACTAGACTAGGCTTCTTCCCCTCGTGGTGGTCAGAAGGTTTTTAAGAGGGCAAGACTGGAACAACAAGGCTTCTAAAGACCTGTAGTTTCCAAAATTCACACAATGTCGCATCTACCACATTCTGTTGGTCAAAGCATGTTACAAAGCTAGCTTTTATCCAAACGGATAGAAAAATAGGCTTTGCTTCGTGATGAGAAGAACAACAATATTATATTGCACAGGGCCTAGCCACAGGAAATGTCATTCACTGGGGGCCATTATTGTAACAATTTACTTCACCCAACCCCTGAGCTCTGGAAATACCACCTCCATCCTAACCACAGCTTACGATTTGAGCCACATGTTACTCCTAATCTCTGGGTTGTCTCCTGTTTGTCTCCTTAACTCCATCATCCATTTAATCAATCCTTTACATTAGATTGCTTCTGGTTTTTGTGTTCCTGGCCTGACTCTAAAAGCACAGCTACTTTCTTATTTTAACACGGAATAACTCAAATCTGAACGCAAGTTTGAGCTCTCCTCCAAAATCCAATCCTAAATTTCCATATTTCCACCTAGATTTCCTCTTCATCACCTAAATCCAGCATATCCACCACTTAAGTTATAATCCTGTCCTCTAAACAATGACCCTTGTCATTTTCTCTACACTCTAATCCAGGGGTCGAATAACTACAGCCAGTGGGCTAAATCCACCACTGCCAGTTTTATTGAAACACAGCCATGCTCATTCATTTGTATACTGTCTATGCCTGCTTTCACTCTACAATAACAGAACTGAGTAGTTGAAACAGAGATCATGTGACCTTCAAAGTTAAAAATATTTACTGTCTGGCTTTCTACAGAAAAATTCACCAGCCCATTTTCTAAATCTCTGGTTTCTTCTTTTTCTTCATGTACAATCAGGGACTAAGTGTTATCAATCTCAATTCAGGCTCTCTTCGTTTATAAGTTATTTATACATTCTCTTAACTCTCCCTGTTTTCAACCTCCTAATCTGTCCAGCATATCTCAACTAAATTGATTGTTGCAAAATACCATTTTAATTGTCACTCACCTACTGACAATTCTACAGTGACTTCTTTTATGAATCTGATAATTACAAACTCTACATTCTTCCACCAAATTACCTCAAATTACCCAGCAAAATTTAACTTGCACTTTTCCCAAACCATTTTCTTCAGTTTAGTGCATCTTCTCTTACTTGATTTCAGAGTCAATGAATATAGTAATTCTTACTATATCCTTACTGCTTCATAGCCCTAGCACCAAGCACAGTGTCTGACATATGGCAACCAGGGAGTGTGTGTTGAATGAGTGTTCCCTGTGAATACTACTGATTTTATCTCTAGTTCTGTTACTTTATTTATGTACTCCTTCTACCTAGGATGCTGTCTCCATTCTTTTCTATGCAAACTATTTTCTCTAGTCTTAGTTTCTCTCCAAACTGTCCTAAGCTTAATTATCTTTCTTCATTCACATTCTGACACTAACAGTCCATATAATCCATCCCCCCAACACTGCTTCCATGCACAGGAGGATATGAAATTAGCCATAATATTGATTCTTGAGACAATAAGAACATGTCATACATTTAAATATACATAACTTGTAACATCCTTTCACATACCTCACAGCTATTCCTTGAGATATTTCTTATCTTTGATTTGGGATTGCTCAAAATTACAAGGCTATTAACTATTAAAAGCCATAACAACATTTCAATTTCTAAATATACTCATATAACTTTAAGTCTAAGACTCTAAATTTATAAGGCTTTCTAGGAAATGCCAGATAAGTTATGTAATATAAGATTTTGTTCTAAAATCTTTTTGTAGCCGACATATGAAAAAGATATTCAACATCACTAATAATCAGGGAAATGCAAATCAAAACCACAATAAGATAAAACCTCACACCTGTCACAATGACTATTATCAAGTGTTGGTGAAGATGTGGAGAAAAGGGAACCTCATACACTGTTGGTACAAATGTAAATTGGTACAGCCACTATGGAAAACAGCACAGAAATTTCTCAAACAATTAAAAATAGAACTACAATACAATCCACAAATTCCACTTCTGGATGTTCATCTGAAGAAACAAAAAGTACTAATTCAAAAAGATATATGTACCCCTATGTTTATTGCAGCATTATTTACAATAGCCGAGGTACAGAAACAGTCTAGGTGCCCACTGAGAGATAAATAAAGAAGATGTGATATAGAAACACATAGATAATAGAATATTACTCAGCCATAAGATAGAATGAAATCTTGCCATTTGTGACAACATAGATGGACCTAGAGGGTATTACGCTAAGTGAAATAAGTCAGACAGAGAAAGAAAAATACCGTATGATTTCACTTATATGTGGATTCTAAAATAACAAAACAAAGAAACAAAACAGAAAGAGCTTCATAGATACAGAGAACAAAAATATGGTTGCCAGAGAGGAGGCGGGTGGGTGGATGGGTGAAAAAGGTGAAGAGGAAATAAATGATACAAATTTCCAAAAAAAAAAAAAAAAAGTCATGGGGATGCAATGTACAGCACAGGGAATGTCGTCGATAATAGTGTAACAATTTTGTATGTTGACAGATGGTTGCTGGACTTATCCTGGTGATCACATCATAAGGTATATAAATGAGTAACCACTGTGTTGTACACCTGAAACTAGTATATTTTATGTCAGCTACATTTTAATAAATAAATTTTAAAAATAGAATATCATTTTGTAAATTGAGAGATAAAATTATTGAAATAGAGAAAGAAGGAAGAGTTGGAGAAAAGAAATGGAAAATACTTATCCATAGGTTATTACTCAGAAGAGAAAATGTTTCTAAAACACAGAATCTAAAAATTACAATCTGTCCTTTCAATGTTTGTGAACAAAATCCTGGAGACAATACAGACATCCCTAGAAACCAACTCTTATCCTTGTGTGCTGGAGCAGTTTTCTACTGGCTTGAGAGGGCAGACTGCTAAACATTCAGGAATTTTGCAAACCAAGTGCAAATCCATTTGCAAATCAAGACTTTTTTAGAGATTTTCAGCACCTCACTAGGAAAGAGAGGGTGACAATAATCAGAATAATAATTAGTAATGTTTGATAAAAAGACATATTAGTTTATAATTTACTGTGTTCCCAGCCATGTGCTAAGCACTTAATATATACTCAGTGGTGGGCTAGCTGTTTATGCATAACTCTTCCCAAGTCTGCATTCAGTGACCAAGTTTGTAGCTTGAAATCAGACGTGGAGAGTATTTATACCAATGAAATCAGCAAATAGTACAAATCAGGACCTTTTACCCAGAGAACCAGTCATTAAACATTTCCCAGCACATCACTGTTCTTAAGCCAGTCTTTTATAAGACAAAGTACTCACTATTGGTCTCCTAATATATTACTCTGTGTTATTTCATCATCAGAAAACCTATGCTTGGGCAGAGGAAGGGAAAAGAAAAATGAGACTGCAAAAGAAATTGACTACCGTACAACTGTGACACTAGAAGGCCTAGGAAACAATCACTTACATTACATTTCCTCCACCATTGGAGCTTTTGAGAAAAGTTGGCAGCACATTCTTCTCCTCGCCATACTATCTGCATCACTCTTGCCCTCTCCATGAAATCCGTTCAATCCCTTCACTTTAGCTTCTTGAGAATCAGATTATTTCTGATCAGACAACACTCTCAGCTATCAATAAGTAGGGACTTCTTACACCTAGACAATTAGCTATAAAAATGACCTTGGACAAGTTCGGAGAAATATGACAGTGGTAATAAAGCAGAGGAAAGGATGGAATAAGGGAGAGAGAGCCAAAATTAAAAAAGAAAATAGAATGATACCTAAGATGGGTGAGTTCTGTAAGAGTTAACTTTCTGTTATATTAATAGAGTTCCCTTGATGATTTGAAATGACAACACAATGCCTTTGTTTGCCACTCCTCCTTCCTTCCCTAACGATTCTCGGTGTAACCCTGAGAGTATTCTGGGCCAGTGCACGAAAGAAAAATTATGGCAAGCTTCTTCTGTCATATCTCCTCGAAAGGATAAAGCTTCTACATTTCTAGGACTCAGAAGCAAAAGTTAATTTTTAATTCAAGTTTATGCTTCCCTTAGGGGAAGAGCTGTCCATGATTTAGATACTTTTAAAAATTTGCCAGCATAAATTTAAAAAATCCAAAAACTTGAAGGAGGAAAATGAAAACAGTAAGTGATAAGTTATCTGTCATGAATAACCACTGCTGGGTCTTGAGAGTAGGAGAGGGAGGTGTACTGCTTAATTAGGCAGCATCCTCCCTGAATAGCAATGACCTCTCAGATGCTCTCCTTAGTAGCTTACCAAGGGCCATCGTTTTTTTCTCCATAAATTTAAATTAGCACCTGTAGTTCTCTCCTAGAAATAAAGACTTCAGTTCTGTGCTTCATTTTGAACACCCATTGATCTTGAACTAAAATTAAATCATGAATGAAGTATTATTTAAAAGTTGATCATCTTCATGCAACATCACTCCAGCAATGAAACTAAAACCGCTTGAACAAGATTCTGCTGTATAGCCAAGAGTGCCATGGTTCTATTCCAGCTTCATAAAATTGCCTAGCATTTGTCATTTTCAATGCCTTTAGGCATTTTTTTCAAGGTGATATTGTAATCCATACAACATTAAATGTGAAGTGATTAAACAACAAAACCTTGAGCTGATTTTCAGGGAAGGGCTTGTGGGTCGGGGGTGGTGATAGAGTCCCATGGGAAGTGTCATGGGCCTTCCCAAATTGAAGAGGGACAGAGCCTCTTTTGTCTTTTCCACTCTAACATCAAAAAAGAAGCAACTCCTCCATTCCAAAGGGGATTTTAAACCTTTGTCCCAAAGAAAACACTGATTGCACTGAGAAAATCCAGTAGCAAGTGAGACCACAGAGCTGGAAGCACACATGCTAGGGAGCACCCCGAAATACTACCCACAGTTAACAATTAACTCCTTTGTTACCCATGTGACACTGAGAAGCATCTCTAGGTACAGTTTGTTATGCAGGAAGGGTGTAGTTGGGAGGGGGTAATCTTGTTATTAGACAATGACAAATCTGCACAGCCCCAGAGATGGCACAGACCTCTGTTCCAGTCAGTAGGCATTGTTGCCATTGGGGAGCCAACATGTTCTTGTAGTGCTTGGTCCCCAAAGATGTCTATACATCCTCCAAATCCTTCAGCTAAGATTGAACACCTAAAATGTGATACTTTTAATACGTTATGCTCTTGTGGGATGGGAGAGAAAGAAAAGGGGTCTGGCAAAAGAAAATCTCATCCTATCAACCTAGGGAAGACAGAACTACCTGGAAGAGTCAGAGGACTTCACAGAAAAAGATTCTACTTCATTGTGTTTTTTCCTTTCCATTTAAAGATTTCACCAACTCAATAATGTCCCTGAAGTGAAAAGCAAGCAGCTCAGAGTAGTACACCTTGATCTAAGAACAATGGGCAGTAAGACACCAACAAATATGTGCCGACCTTGCACATAGGCCTGAAATATGAGCCTACCAGGATGGCTTTGTGAGCGATTCTAGCATCTTCCAGAAGCCCTAATAGGTATTAACTAAGTTGGCTTTGTGTCTAATCTCTGATACTAGGATCTAATATCCTAAATGTATATGGTATCATATAACATCCAACATGAAGTGATTAAGCAATAAACCCTTGAGCTGATTTGGGGGCGGGGGAATAGAGTCCCACGGGAAGTGTCATGTTCCTACCCATATTGGGAGAGAGGGAGAGAGTCTCTTTTCTCTTTTCCTCTCTAACATCAACAAGAAGCAATGCCTATTTAAAGTTACAAATGCTAGACAATTTTATGAATCTGGATCTGAACCATGGCACTCTTGGCTATACAATGGAATCTTGTGCAATTTCATTGCTGGAATGATGTCGCATGAACATTATCAACCTTTAAACAATACTCCATTCATGATTTAACTGAAGACCAATGGGTGAGTATGAAACACTAATATTTTGCTCATTGAATGTTCAGCAATATATGAAAAGTAGCTACCGTACTATGATCTCGGAGACTGAGGAAAGCTTCAGGGTACTCTCGTAGTTCTGGACTTCACGGAAATAGACTAACCCACTGTGTCACACACAGGACAGAGGCAGATGTTTTTGTGAGTACACTGAGACTTGTTAAGGAAGGAAGATAAAACCAAGACGGAAGTTTACAGGATTGTGGCATCAACAAATTAGTAAATAGTTGGAGGAACCTGATGCAATGTATGACTAATAATCCTAAAAATCTGTGATAAATGATATATAGTAAATATAGATATATAGATATATACACAATGTCTGTTACAGGTAAAATTGAGGCAAAAGTGTGATTACTGTTATCAATCAATTAGTTTTAAAAAATATGACAAATCTACTATTCTATTTCAATTCATGTACAGGGTAAAAGAAAGAAATATTTATGAGTCAATTGCTGTGTTTCCATCAATGATATCACCTTTGATCTTCATTTCCAAATAGCACAATAGTGGTCATTATAATCACAAAAAACACTATAGGACTTTATGAAATTGAAAATAGTTTCCTATGTGTGATTTAATCTCATAATAACACTATGAGAAAAGCAGGCTATTAGGGCAGACCCAATAGCACTTAGAAGGAAGAAGAAAAGAAAGAAAGAGAGAGAGAGAGAGAGAGAGAGAGAGAGAGAGAGAGAGAGAGAGAGAAAGAGAGAAAGAAAGAGAGAAAGAGAGAAACAAACAAACAAACAAAGAAACAAAGAAACAAAGAAAGAAACAAAGAAAGAAACAAAGAAAGAAAGGAAAAGAAAGCAAAGCAAAGGAAAGAGAAAGGAAAGGAGGGGAAGAGGAAAAGCTGCCTATCCAGCTATATCAGTGTTAATCCTAAAAATATCTAACATCTCCTAACAAGTGTTCCAAGGATTAAGAGCCACATAGTTCTTTGGACTCCCCAATAACATTTATTTTTCACAAATTCTAAGTAGTATTATCATCACCAATTTTTCTATAAAATTATTCACCAACTCATATATAGTAAAGTGAGGGAAGTTCAGAACAAAACAACAATAAGAGCACAGTAAAGCACAGAGTCAAGAAAGTTAAGAAAGAAAGCAACAGGCACTAACTTTCCCTATAGGTCTCATAATCTTTCTCCATGAGGAAGTCGAACCAAGCATTAAGCTTACATTAAAAATGGGGTGTGTGAAAAGTGAGTTTTTGGAGAGCAGCCTAGGGAAGGGAAAGCCCTCCCATTTTGTCCTCAGTTCAACTCCCAAGATCCCCAGCCACACCGTGTGAATCACACTGCAATTGCCTATGATATGCATCTGCACGGATGCCTTCGCTTCAGCAGGAAATTTCAAGCTCCTGCCTGCCTATAATAAGGGGGGAAATCAGTGCAACAATGTGACCGGATGCTGAAAAGCTGGCAGCCACGGAAAACAGTAGTGCATTTGGCTAATTTTCTTTTGCAGGGCTTTTTACTGTAAAGAAAATTGGCCTCGGTGGATTCAAAGAAATTCAACATTTGCATCCCTTTCTTGAATTTGATCTCTTTGTTTCCATTTTAATATGGCCTGGGAAGTTTCCTGTGAATATGTAAACAAGCTTTGTGTTTATTTTAATCACTTTTTCCTCCTGTTTCCAGGCTCTAGATAACCCAGGCCCTCACTTGAATTCTGGTGGTTAGAATAGAGTGGAACACAACCAAGTTGGAACCCAAGTCTCTTTTTGTTAGAGGAAGTGGTGAGATAAATAAAAGGATGGCATTTCCTAAAGCAGCTGAGACTCCTAGTAACTGGCTAATGAGCTCAATAAAGAATTAGCCAACTGAACAACTTTAAGGACAAAATGTTTGAGGTGACTAATTTACAGTTTCTGTTTGGAACCTAAAGACCCACCTAACATCTCTTCCTTTCCTGTTAATCCTGACTATTATACCTCTACTTTGCTTTTCAGTGAACCACCTTGACAGTGTTGCCTTATTCAGTATCTCTACTGCCTCTCATCTGATTTATTAACCCACCGTAAGCTGGCTTCTGTCCTTACTACCTTACTGAAATGTACAAAGACAGTGGTCAAAATGACCTGCTTATTGATAAATACAGGGAATGTTTCTTAAGACTTATTTTATTGAATTTCTACATGATATTTGAAGATAATGACCACTTTCTCCTTGGAGAAATTTCTCTTCTTTTGTTTTCCATGATACCATGCTTTCCTGATTCTCTTATATGTCAAATCCATAGTCTTCTTTCCTGAATACTCTTCACTCATCCTCTTAAAAATACGTGCCGTTTGTGTTTTCCACCTCTTTTTTTATTATCGCTTTTGTTCTTATGTTTTACATATCACCTCCAGATGATTTTCACATCTGTATCTCTGATTTAGGCTTCCTTCCTAAGTCCTTATATCTCCACCTGCCCCTTCTTGATGGTCGCCAGCTGTGGTCTTTATAGACCACTCAGCTCCTGCTGTCAAACTACTTCAAGTGCCTGCTGCTTCGTGTCTTTCCTTGTTCTGCCCCCAGGGCCTTCTATAATGTCACAGGAGCTGGCTTGTCCACTGAGATAAGGGCAACCCACAATGTGGGAGTCAGTAGATCAGTGCTCCAGACTCCCATTTTTTAGATGGCTAATTCTTGGAGGTATCCTTTGTTCTTATCATAAGTCCCCTGCTGCCCACAGCACGGACCTCAATCAAGTACCTCACACTGGACCTTCCTCCTTTGCTATCTCACTCTCCTTACTTGGCCACTCATGTTTTGTGGGATCACTCTCCAAATAAACTAAACTACCTGTACATACTTTCTTGTATAAGGCATTGCTTGTAAGGAAACCCAAAGGTATTTGGTACCAAGAATGGGCCCAGAAAGCAGACCCTCAAAATGAGATTCTATAGCTGGATGACCTTGATTTAGAGGATACGAATAATCCAGTTACTGGTGGTAAGCAGGATGGTGATAGGACCTCACACGCTATAGCATTCAATCACTAACACTGTCACCCAGAGTGGATGTGATCAAATACAGGGGGAAGGAAGAACACCGCACTGAATGACACGGGCCAATGATAATTACACCTTCCTTACCTGAACATCTTGGGAAGACCTCACCCGAGACACATGCCTAGCAAGATGATACTGCCTACTTAAAACCCACCCTGACCTCTCCTGATAGTATACAAACCAATAACTAAGGTCATGACTGGGCATTCTCTCAGTAGAGAAATATAGTCCTTGCTCCAGAAGGAAATAGCTTTTTTACAGGAAAATATAGTACTGACTAATATGCACTGTCAGAAATTGGAGGAATATGTCTGAGCAAATTTTGAGAATTAAGATCAGGAGGCAGTATATAAACCTAAATAGGGGAGATTTGTTGACATTGAAGTGCTCTTCCATTACTCAGGATTTAATGTCTAAGAAACAACACCTGGTACCAGTCCTAACCCAGAGTTGGGATGCCTCCCTGAAGCTTAGTCACAATTATGGCCTTTAGTAATAAAGGTGAAGCTAATGGAACTGTCTTGGAAGAGTATTAGAAAGAGTTGAAAGGCTTAGGGAAATGGAAGAGAAAACGCATTCTCACTATGATTTGCAGGAGGGCCCAAAGGATACTCCCTTTACTAAGACAATAAGTGATAAAATTTTTATGACATTCCATTATATTTTTGAGAATTTCAATGGTAGCTCTTTGTAAGCCAGGTTATATAGTAGAAAATGATACCATGGTATAACTCATTTTCATTGTGCCAAAGCAGATTACAGAATTCAAAAAAATCAGAGACCAGGTGGTAGTATTTGATAGTCAAAGGCAAGGTGGAAGTGATTACCGTAATAGGCATCAAATCCAGAATGGCAATCAGAGTACCCTGACCATTGTGTTCCTAAGGGTAAGATAGATGGGCAGTTGACTATAAACAAAAATCTAGGGCTGCAAAGCACAAGGCCGATGTCAACCACCAGTGGAAAATCACAATTATTCATTCAACTTTAAGATGGGATCCTATTCTCAAAGAGCCAATCATTGAAGAAAAATTGGTCTCCCTTAAAGATCCTTAAAGATCTCCTTAAGTAAAATATATTGCATATACTGCTACAACAAGCATATACAATAAACATTCCCCAGTTTCTGACCAAAAGGACCTGTAGCCATTTACCAGAGTAAACTGTGCACTGGGCAAAGAAGAGCTCTCTAACCTTTCAAGGACTGTTAGATATATTTGTGGGCTGACAAAAATACAAGGAGACATGGAAGGTCCTTGTGTCCTGCTACCCTAGTTAGAGTGAGGTGTTTGAAGGTCAGATAAAACCTGACCAAACAATGTCTCACAATGGTTCATAGACTCATCCTGTTGTTATTTCCCCTGTCCCTGGGTGTATAATTGAGATGGATATACTCAGCAGCTAACAAACATTCACGCACTTCCCTGAATTGTGGAATAAGAGCCATTATTACATGAAAGGTCAAGGATAAGGCTTTGAAATACCCTTGCCCAGCCAAGGTAGTAGTAAATCAGAAGCAATACTACAATCCATATGAAAATGGAAGGTCAATGCTACAATCAAGATGTAAAGGACACAAGTATCATTGTTCTCATGTCACTGTCTAGTTAACATCCCCATAGATGACAGTTGATTACCATAAACTGAATAAATGAGAGCCACAATTATGTGTCTATATGAGATGTGGTATCTTCACTGGAACTGATCAACACTCCTTATTCATCAAATGGTTTCACTAGGTATGTAGCCATTAATATGGTTCTTTGTAATTCCCATCAATAATGAGGATCAAAGAAATTCACATTTATGTGCAAAAGATAACAGTACACATTCACTGCCTTGTTCCAGGGCTATATTCTCCTGTTTTCTATCAAAATATAGTACAAAGGGAGTGGATCTTGGCATTCTGCAGAACATTATGCTGGTGTATTATGTTGATGACACTATGATGAACAGGAAGTTGTGAGTAGTCACATTGCCATAGCAAGATCATTCGTACCAGAGAGTCAGAGATAAAAACTACAAAGGTTCAAGGCCTGCCATATACTTTGAAGATTTTTAGGGAGCCAATGATATAAATATTGGGACATGTCCTCACACACTCTAAGATAAAGAACAAGACATTGTACCTTGCAACCCTGTCATTAACAAAGAGTCAAAAAATTTGATGGATAAAACAGATGCTCTCAGAGACTTACACAGGGTACTTTATAATTTTCCATTTCTTTACATATAGACCTGACTGCTAACTGACAGCGCTGCAGGTTTTGCTTGAGGGTTCTTTTTATAGTCACCAGTGTGGGGAAAGCCAACAGTACAAGGTAATTAATGCCTCCCCAAAGCAACCCTCAACTAGTAATTGATGAGAGTTGGTGAACACTCCCTCAGCTCTTAAGTGGGATAAATTCTAAATATTTTGTATCACAAAGTCTCCAAGAGTTCCCCCAGTGGATTAAGCAACCTCAGAGATAACTTGCTTGAAAATTAAACCTTTATGGGATGCAACTCAAACAGTGCTTGGAGAGAAATATATAGCTCTAAACACCAATATTTAAAAAGGAGAAAGATCTCAAATCAATAAGCTAAATTCCCACCACAAAAAGCTAGAAAAAAAAGAGCAAAGTAAATCCAAAGTAAGTGAAAGGAAGGAAATATTAAAAATTAGAATGGAAATAAATTAGAGAATAGAAAACAACAGAGAGAATCAATAAAATCAAAAGTTGGTTCTTCGAAAGAGCAATCAAATTGACAAAATCTTGGCTTAAAAAAGGAATTACTAAAATTGAAAATAAAAGAGAGGACATAACCACTAACCTTAGAGGGAAAGAAAAGGATTTTAAAGAAATGCTATGAACAAATGTAAATCAACAAATTAGATAACTTAACTGAAATCTATAAATTCCTAGAAAGATACAAATTACTGAAAGTGCCTCAATAAGAAATAGATTGAACAGAAGAAGAAGAAGAAGAAGAAGAAGAAGAAGAAGAAGAAGAAGAAGAAGAAGAAGAAGAAGAAGAAGAAGAAGAAGAAGAAGAAAGAAAGAAAGAAAGAAAGAGATTGAATAGACCTATAACAAGTAGAGATTAAATTAGTAATTTTAAAACTTCCCACAAAGAAACTCCCAGACCGTGATGGCTTCACTGGTGAATTCTACCAAATATTTAAATAATTAATATCAATAATTTATATTTTTTCCAAAATTATTAAAAGAGAAATACTTCCCATCAACAAATACTAACAAACCAAATATGGCAACATTAAAAGAGATTATATGATACAAACAAATGGGATTTATCCCAGGAATGTGAAGTTGTTTTAATATCCAAAAATAAATTAATGTAACAAACATTAATAGAATAAAAGACAAAAACCAATGATCATCTCAATAGATCCAGAAAATGCATTTGGCAAAAAAGTATAACATTCTTTCATAATATAAATACTCAACAAACTTAAGGAATAGAAGGACACTTCCACAACCTGATAAAGAGCATATATAAAAAAAAAACTACAGCTAACGTCATATTTAATGCTAAAAGACCTAATTAGTGTTTCTCCTCCACAAGATCAGGAACAAGACAGGTTCTGGTCAAGATGGTGCAGTAGATAAATGCTGTGCTTACTTTCTCTCATGACATCAAAATTACAACTAAACTACAAAACAACCATTATTGAGAATTGCCTGAAATCTTGTTTAACTGAAGCCCTATAACTAAGAACATACAGAAGAAGCCACCTTGAGACTGGTAAGAAGACCAGCGACACGAAACGGGCTGGTCGCACACCTGTGTGTGACCCTTAAAAATCAGGATGGAAATCTCAGCTGTGGAGGTCCCTCCTGGAGGAGCAAGGGGCCCCAGCTTCTGCCCAGCCGAGTTCCAGTGCTGGGGAGAGAAGGCCCTGTAATTTCTGGTTGAAAACCAGTGGAGATTGTGACTGAATAAGAGGGAGTGGGGCTGAACTCCCAGCTGATCCTCTTGAAGGGACTGTGCAAGGATTGTTGGAATCACTGGCTCTGAGCTCCAGCACCAGCGCAGCAGGTGGAACAGCAGCAGGGTCATATGAGCGGGGGTCAAGGGGGAACTGAGTTGTCTGGCTTGGCACGGGGGCTGGAGGGTCAGCTTTCTCCTGGATGGAAAAGCTAGTGGAGGCCACTGTTTCTTTGTTGAGCCCTCCACCTTCCCAGTGAGCAGATGCAAGCAGCCGCCACATCTGAGTCTCCATCAAGCTGGCTAACACTGTCCATTAGCCAAACCCTGGTGATTCAAGACCCTGCCCCATCCCTCCCAACTTTCAGGAACACCGAAACCTCTTCCAGTGGTTTTTTCATACAAACCGCCTGCTTTGGCTCATGCTGCAGACTTTTCTAGGCTCTCTCAAAGATTCAAGGAACACAGACAAGCAGCATCTGGCTTGAGAATGTCTCATACCTCTGGCTGAGCAGCCCTAATTCCAGCAGTAGTGGCAGCCCTAATTCCTTGGTTCATGGCTTGGCCATTTGAAGCACTTCCAAGCACAGCAAGGGTGGTGGACATCTGTGGATTGCTTTGTGGCTCCTGCTAGATGGCCCCGGGTCGGGCACGGGCTGGGGCTGAACTCGATTTGCAGTGGGTCCCCTCCCAGGTGAACCTGGGCCTACTGCACCATGTAGCAAGCTTTGAAATAAGCTGGAGCATCACCCAGGCACCTCCAAGGGTGACACACCCAAGTGGTGGATTGGGCAGGCACCAGAGCCTTGCTGAGGCAGATTCTGCTCTGTAGGGTCAGCCCCTGCACCACAACTCCTCCACGGTAGTCACATCCAGTCCTCACAACAAATGAACCTGAGGGTCAATCCTTCCCATTGATGTGCAATTAGCAACCAAGGCTCAACTACAAGATGGGGGCACACACAACCCATACAAGGAACACACCTGGAGTGCACAGCTCAGGTGACCTGGAAGACTGCACCACTGAGCCCCACTGCACACCTACTACATAAGTCCACTCTACTAAAACCAGGAGACATAATAGCCCTACCTAATACACAGATACAAACACAGGGAAGCAGCCAAAATGGGGAGAAAAGGACAACTATCCCAAATAAAAGAACAGAACAAAGCTCCACAAAAAGAACTAAACAAAACGTAGAGAAGTAATCTACCAGATGCAGAGTTCCAAACACTGATTATAAGGATGCTCGAAGATCTCAGGGAGAACTTCAACAAAGAGATAGGAAACAAAAATGGAGATAGAAAACATTGAAAAGAACCAGTGAGAAATAAAAAATACAATAACAGAAATAAAGAATACATTACAGGGAATCAACTGTAGCTTAGATGAAGCAGAGGACTGAACCAACAGTTTAGAAGATAAGGTAATAGAAAACACTCAATCAGAACAGCAAAAAGAAAAAAAAGAATTTTAAAAAATGAGCATAGTTAAAGGAGCCTCAGGGACAACGTTAAATGTACCAACATTTGCATCATAGGAGTACTAGAAGAAGAGAGACAGCCAGGAATTGAAAATCTATTTGAAGAAATAATGACAGGAAAGTTCCCTAACCTGGCAAAGGAAATAGATATACAAGCCCAGGAAGTGCAGAGTCCCAAACAAGATGAACCCAAAGAGGCCCACACCAAAACACATAATAATTAAAATGCCAAAGATTAAAGACCAAGAGAATCTTAAAAGCAACAAGAGAAAAGCAGTTAGTTACCTACAAGGGAGCTCCCAAAGATTGTCAGCTGATTTCTCAACAGAAACTTTGCAGGCCAGAAGGGATTAACAGGAAATATTCAAAGGGATGGCAAGCAAGAACCAACAACCAAGATTCAACAACCAAGATTACTCTACCCAGCAAAGTTATCATTTAGAATTGAAGGACAGATAAAGAGCTTCCCAGAACAAGAAAAAGCTAAAGAATTTCATCACCACCAAACCAGTATTATAAGGAATCTTAGAGGAACTTCTTTAAGACAAAAAAAGAAAAATCAAAACTATGAATAATAAAATGACAATAACTACATACCTACCAAAAATTGGGGTTGAAGTGAATGGATTAAATGCTCCAATCAAAAGATAGGTGGGCAGGGGTGGCCGGATGGCTCAGTTGGTTGAAGCCTGAGCTCTCAACAACAAGGTTGCTGGTTCAATTCCCACATGGGATGGTGGGCTGTGCCCCCTGCAACTAAAGATTGAAAATGGTGACTGGATTTGGAGCTGAGCTGCTCCCTCCACCACTAGATTTTAGGACAACTACCTGGAGGTGATGAGCCCTGGAGAAACACACTGTCCCCCAACATTCCTCCATAAAATAAAAGTTTTAAAAAGTTACAGATTTTCATTAATAAAAATAAAAGATAGGGTGGGCTGAATGAATAAGAAAACAAGACCCTTACATATGCTGCTTACAAGAGACTCACTTCAGATCAAAAGACACACACAGACTGAAAGTAAAGGGGTGGAAAAAGATATCTCATGAAAATGAAAACAAACAAACAAAAAATCTGGGGTAGCAATATGTGTACCAGGCAAAATAGACTTTAAAACAAAGATCATAACAAGAGGTAAAGAAGGATCCAGTAATCCCACTCCTGGGTATTTATCTGAAGAAACCCAAAATGCTACATCAATGGGACGTGCTCATCCCTATGTTCATCACAATATTGTTTACAGTAG
Organism: Rhinolophus ferrumequinum; assembly: GCF_004115265.2. Classification (NCBI taxonomy): domain Eukaryota; kingdom Metazoa; phylum Chordata; class Mammalia; order Chiroptera; family Rhinolophidae; genus Rhinolophus; species Rhinolophus ferrumequinum. Next base: position 55,184,606 of record NC_046288.1, read on the forward strand.
CCAAGATATGAAAGCAGCCTGGGTGTCCATCAATAGATGAATAGATAAAGAAGAGGTGGTACATATATACAACGAATACTACTCAGCTGTAAAAAAGAATGAAATCTTGTCATCTGCAACAACATGAAAGGACCTAGAGTGTACATTACTGAGTGTAGGAAGTCAGACAGCAAAAGACAAATGTCATATGATTCCACTTATATATGGAATCCAAAACACAAAATAAACAAACAAAGCAGAAGAAAACTCATAGATGCAGAGAACATTTTGATGGTTGCCAGATGGGAGTGGGGTTGAAGTTGGGTGAAAAGCGGAAAGGGAATAAGAAGTACAAATCGATTGCTACAAAGTAGTTATTGGGGATGTAGGGTACAGAGTAAGGAATATAGTCAATAATATTGTAAGAACTATATATGTTGCCAGAGGGTACTAGATATATTGGGACGATAGATGCGAAGGGGTTGCGAGGCAGTGAGGAAAAGGTGAAGGGATTAAGAAGTACAAATTGCAAATTACAAATAGTCATGGGGATGTAAAGCAAAATATAGGGAATATAATCAATAACATGATAACAACTGCATAGAGCCAGGTGTGTACTGTTGAATAACTGTGATGTACACCTGAAACTAATATAATATTGTATGTTATATACATTTTAATAAAAATCTTCGGGAAAAAAAAGATCAGGAACAAGACAAAGACGCCGACTTCTGCCATTCTTCACAACATTGTACAGTTGAGTACAACATTGAACTGGAGGTTCAAGCCTGGGCAAATAGGCAAGAAAGAGATATAAAATGTATCCAGACTGACAGGAAGAGGGAAAACTGTCTGTAATTGCAAATGACATGATTTTGTATATAGCAAATTCTAAGGAATCTACCCTAAAAAAAAAAAACTATTTGAAATAACAAAGTTGAAGGTTGTATGATATAAGATCAATATATAAAAATCTATTGTATTTCTGTACACTATCAATAAACAATCTGAAAATAAAATTTAAAAGGAATTCCATTTACAGCAGCATCAAAATGAACAAAATACTTAGGAATAAATTTAACAGAAGTGCAAGGCGTGTACACTGAAACCTAGAAAACATTATTGAAAGAAATTAAAGAAGCTTAAATAATAGCAAGATAGCTCACATTAATAGATCAGAAGTCTTAATATTGCTAAAATGGCAATACTATCCAAATTTATCTACATATTCAAAACAATGCCTATTAAAATCCTAACCAGTTATTTTGCAAAAGTTGACTACTACAATTCATATGAAAATACAAGACACCTAGAATAGAAAAAATAATCTGTAAAAAGTAGAACAGTGTTAGAAGATTCACACTTTCTAATTCTAATACCATAAAGCTACAGTGATCAGGAGGGTGGGGTCCTGGCACAAGGATAGATTAAAGGATCAATAGAATAAAATAGAGATTCCAGAAATAAACCCTCTCATATATACTCAACCGATTTTCATCAAGGGTGCTAAGAAAATTCCATGGGCAAAGAGCAGTCTTTTCAGCAAATTGTGATGGGAAAAGTGGATATCCACATGCAAAAAATTAATTCGGACTTTTGCTTCACACTATACACATACATAAAAATTAACTCATGGCTCACCTCTATGTCGTGCGGGGCGGCCTGCGGGGTCTCAGCTCCCGCTCCCCACATAAGAACGCAGGACATGGTGAAGCCAAAACGGAACACCCACGGAGCCATAGGTAGGGGAGTCATACCACTATATTCTCGCTGGTGGCTGGGTTGGAGAAACAGGAAGCAGGAGCCACACTGTTCGCAACCCTCACTGCGCCGCTTGCAGGCTCAGCCACCATCTTCTTGCTAGCGCCCATTTTCTGCTAGCAAAGCCACGACAGTTATATTAGTGGCCAGTGGCTCACTGGTTACAGCTGACGGCCAACTAGCCACAGCTGATGGCCATCTAATCACGGTTGATGGCCATTTACTACCTGAGCCAGCACCTTTCCACGTGAGGCCGAGAGCCTGGAAACTGCTCTCTGGGGCTCTGTCCTCACACTCTAAAACTCTTAAAAGAAAGCATGAGTAGAACATCATGACTTTGGATTAGGAAATGATTTGTTAGATATGTCACCAAAAGTACAAGTGACAAAAAAAAAAATAATGATAAATTGGACTCTATTTTTTTAAAAAGCATTTGTTCTTCAAATGTCACCATTAAGAAAATGATAAGGCAATTTTATGCGTCAACTTGGCTAGGTGTTCTGTTGTTTAGTCAAACACTTATCTAGATGTTGCTGTGAGATATTTTTTTAGATGTAATTAATATTTAAATCAATAGACTTTGAGTCAAGCAGATCGTCCTCCATAATGTAGGTGAGCCTTATCTAGTTAGCTGGAGGCCTTAAGAGAAAACACTGAGTTTCCTGGAAAAGGAAGGAATTCTGCCTCCAAGTCTGCCTTCAGACTGAAGACTGCAACATCAACTCCTGACAGAATTTTCAGCCCACCAACCTGCTCTACTTGCCAGCCCCTTTAGGCTGCCGGGGCAACACAGATGTCCTTACCTACAGCCTCAACTGCTTCAACCTGAGTCAGAGCTAGCATTCCTAGCTCATGACGTGCACCGTGATCACATCCTAGGGCTTCACAGTCAACCATCTTGCTGGGTCTAGTTGCATCCTATGCTATGAAGTCTCAACCCCCCACCAGTGGCCTGGCTTGGAAAGCTCTGGGGAGATCATCCCCAGCCCCCAAAGCAATCACCAGGCCCAGCCGTGATTGCCCAGCCCTCATCTCCCCTGACGAGCCCCAGTGCCAGTGGTGGAGGGAGTAGCCAATTGTATAACCAACAGATTTTTTTTCAAGAATCTCAATTTCAGTACAATTTACGTGTTGCATACTTCTTTTGGTGTTGCACTTTCTCCATTCCCTACTTAGTGGGCATCTATCTATACAGAAACTATCTATCTATCATCTATGTCTATATACACCTCTCTCTCTGGAGAATGCTGACTAACACAACAACCTACCGATTGGAAGAAAGTATTTTCATATCATTTATCTGATGAGACTAATTTTATCTCAAATGTATTTTAAAAATCCTTACCATTCAATTATAAAAAGACAAGCAACCTAATTTTCAAATGAGCAAAATATTTAAATAGATAATTCTCAATAGAATATACGGACATGAATGGGCAATAAGGGCATGAAAAGACGCACATTATAATTAGTCATTAGGAAAATGCAAACCAAAACCACAATAAGACACCGCTTCCATTCATTACAATGACTAAAATTAAGAATTAGATAATAACAAATGTTAGTATACATTGTAATCCTCATACATTGTTGGTGGGCATGTAAAATGATGCAAATACTTTTGAAAACAAATTTGCAGTTAACTATTTAGTGTGAAACAGAGTTATTATCTTGCCAGCAATTCTGTTCCTGGGTATGGACCCATGAGAAATGAAACCATATCCATAAAAACTTTGACACAAATATTCGTAGCAGGATTATTCACGTTAACCAAAAGTGTAGACAATGCAAATGGCCATCAACTAATGAACAGATAAACAATATGTGGTATATCTATACAGTAGACCATTGTTTGTCAATAAAAATGAATACAATTCTGACACACGCCACAACTTGAAAACTGTGCTAAATGAAAGAAGTCAGGAACAGAAGACCAAATGTTGCAGGATTCCATTTATGGAATGTCCATAGGCCAAGAAAATCAATGAGTGGTTGCCTACAGCTGTGTTGGGCAGTGGAAAGAGGGGTGTGAGGAATGGGGAATGACTGCTAACGGGAATCAAGTTTCTTCTGGAGGTGTTGGAAACATTCTGAAATTATAGTGATATAAGGACGACTCTGTACATATACTAAAAAAAAAACAACATTGAATTATACACTTAAATGGTGAATGTTGTGTTAAGTAAATTCAATAAAGCTGTTTTTTAAAAGAAAATCAGAAAATATACTCTTTATTGGCTTCCTTCCCTATCTTGCCTCACTTTCCCATTCTATTTTCATTGTTTCCAGGGATGATCTACCAAACAAACAACTTCAACATGCATCCTTTTTTCATTTTATACTTTCTGGGAGAATTAAAATCACGGTCATAGGCCTCCTTAGATTTTGGAGGCCACATATACCACACTTGAGACTACGAGTCTGACTCATATCGGAGTACCTAAGAAGGCTGAAAGTTTTTAGTGAACTCAGAGCAATAAGCCCAGGCTATGATGCAAGCCTCACTGCTACTCTTGTCACAAGACCCAGATGGCTCAATGGTAATAAAGATACCTATCGTGGTACAAAAGGATGCTTCCTGGGGCCCCTGGCAAACCTCAATAGGAGAATCTCAGCACAGAACCCTCTGGTTTTAAAGCAAGGTCATACCTTCTACAGTAGAGACTGAGTCACTCACTATGGCACAGCCACTTATGCACCCAGGTCTTCCCAACATGGGCTGGATTGTTTGAAAGCCACCGAATTTGTGATCTGGATGTTGGTTGCATGGCTCCAATCAACCATGTAATGAAACTATTGATAGTATATGGGGAGTCAGGCCTCAACAGGTCTAGAGGACACAAGTAAATTATGTGAATATGCAACCATGATCTATCAGTTACCCTCTGCCATTGTGCCAATGGCTCTCCTTTAACACACAGCTATGTCCTACATCCTCCTCTTAGGAAGAGAAATCTTGGGCCTGTTCACAGTAAGCTCAATATATTGATGTGACACAAAAAGGCTTGCTGCCCCACTACAGCTCCACACGTGGTTGTCCCTAAGTGACAATGAAGAAGGACAATGTTGTTTGGCAGAGCTTTGATCAATATGTGCATATATAGCTGCCCACTTTTCATAGAGGGAGAAGTGCTCTGAGGTAGGGGTGTATAGAGACTCCTGTGCAGTGGATCACTGTTACCAAGAGGTAATAGAAGAACTGGCCCCTCACCATCGCTGCCAATAATGCACTTGCAAAATTTGTACTCTGTTTCCCTGCAGTCTCAGGCTCTGTTGGATTTGTGGTCCTCACTCTGAAGGGGTGGCGATACTAGGGAATTGTTCCACTGGGAAGCATTGTAAGTATTCTTCTAAATCTGAAGCTATCATTCCTCATGCCAGTGGACTAACTGGCAAAGAAAGTAGATACTCCACTGACGGCAACATTTGAATCTGATTCTCTTGAGGACTTAGAGGTGATACCAAATAGAGATAAAGAGGACTACATCTGCAACTTGAAGCATTTGCCACAGTCTGTTGTGGTGCTTCCATGCCTGGTGATAATAGCTAACTGGCAATTAGAACAATCACAGCCTTGTAAGGACAAAGTAACCAGACACAGACCCCTCAACCCAACCAGGCAAGTAACCTAGACCAGCTCAAGCATTGGCTGAGGGCTATAAAAATCTAGCATTTGGTGCATTTGGTGGTGAGAAAGGGAGAAGATAAAAATCAATTATAGTCTGAGGAGGAGCTGAAACAGCAGAGATTGTGGGTAGCTTGTACTACTAATTTACCTGAGCATCTTCCTGACTTGTCTCAAGGCCTTCTGTAACATAGCAGAAACGCCCATGCTGAGAGAACTGCAGTGTAGCTGACATCTGTGGATGCATCCTTCATCTCCACTCATCCAATCAATTCCTACATTCAGTTGACTCTACTTCCTACGAATCTGTTGAATCTATCATTTGAACTGTGTCTCTTATCTGGTCTCCCTGACTTCAACCTTACTTCTTCCAAAACTTCTTCTCTAATGCCAAGACAGGCTTTTAAAAGCAAGTTATGTCTCTGCTCTTTCTTAAACCTTTCAATGACTCCATATCACCTATAGGTTAGGGACTAAATTCCTTAGAATGAGATACAAGGCCCTGGATCATTTTTCTCTACTTATAACTCCAGCCTCATTTCCTGTCATTTTTTGCATCCTTAAGCCATTTCACGCTCTAGAAAGATCAAGTAACTTAAACTGTCAAATACCCCATAGTAGGCATTTAATACCCTTTCTACTTTCTGGAAACCATATTCTAAGTTCTCCCTGGGGACCACCCTCTCCCCTTGCCCAGCCTAAGTGCTAGCAATTAGTCCATAGTGATTGTCCCAGCAATGGGGACTACCCAACCAAAGGCAGTAATTCATGACGAGATTTACTAGATACTGATTACTTCATCTGAGACCCTGTGTGCAGTCAAACCAGAAGCCAGGTCTTCACCAGGCTATTTAAGTATATGAACCAAGACCTTCCATTTTTAGTTTCATCTCATTTGATTCAGATTTTCTCATGTTGTTCATCAAATTTTCATAACTGATGCACATACACTGCTTCACGCCTCCACATACTTGTGCATATAATTCCCTCAACCTTAAGTGCCTTATTTCAATACCTTGGCTAAAAGTTATCCTCTCAGAAGTCTTCTCTAGTTACCCAGAATGTATCTGTCACTTCCTTTGTTTTGTCCTCTCTGTATATGGTATGTTGCTATTGAATTTATCACCATATATAATATTTAGTTAATATATAGATCTCTCCTTCTGGATTATTAGTTCTGTTTGTTTCTTAAAAGAGAATGTGTGTGTTTTTTTCAACTAGCCCAATGACAGGCACATAGCATTCACTTATAGTTATATATTGCTGCTTAATAAAACCTTCTCAAAGATTCATAATTTCTCTCTCTCTCTTTTTTTTTATTAGATTTTCTTAATTCTGTGGTTTCACTGGATAGTTCTTCTGTTTCATGTAACATCATCTGGGGTACTAGGACAATTGGAAGATACAAAATGACTTCACTCATCTAACTGTCAGTTGATAGGCAAGGAGCTCGGCTGGGGTTGTCAGCCAGGGGACGTGGTTCTTCACATGGGTCTCTTTGGGGAGCTACTTGGGCTTTATCACAGCATGGTGGCTGGGTTCCAAGAAACAAAGGCAGATGTCAGAGATCTTTTAAAGCCCAGTCTCAGAAGTTACACAGCATCACTTTTGCTAATATTGTTGGACAAAATTGCCAGGAGCTATTTAAGATTCAGAGGGAAGAGAAACAGACCACCTCTTAATGGATGAGTAGCAAGATTATATTGCCAAAAAGCAGGTAAAATGGGAAATATCGTTGCAGCCATCTTTGATAACAAAATAACACAATCAACTGCAGCACTCAAAAATCTCTGAATGAGGGGGCCGGCCCGGTGGCTCAGGCGGTTAGAGCTCCATGCTCTTAACTCCGAAGGCTGCCGGTTCGATTCCCACATGGGCCAGTGGGCTCTCAACCAGAAGGTTGCCAGTTCAATTCCTCGAGTCCCACAAGGGATGGTGGGCAACGCCCCCTGCAACTAAGATTGAACACGGCACCTTGAGCTGAGCTGCCACTGAGCTCCCAGATGGCTCAGTTGGTTGGAGCGCGTCCTCTCAACCACAAGGTTGCCGGTTCGACTCCCTCAAGGGATGGTGGGCTGCACCCCCTGCAACTAGCAACAGCAACCTGACCTGGGGCTGAGCTGCGCCCTCCACAACTAAGACTGAAAGGACAAACAACAACTTGAAGCTGAATGGCACCCTCCACGGCTAGGATTGAAGGGACAACAACTTGACTTGGAAAAGAGGCCTAGAAGTACACACTGTTCCCCAATATAAAGTCCTATTACCCTTCCCCAATAAAACCTTTAAAAAAAAAATTTCTGAATGAATGAGAAAATGAATGAAGTATTGTCACCTTTTATTGCTGTCACTCTTCTCTTCCACCACTTTTCTATTTAGGGTTTCATGCTGTCACTATATCCTCTTGCTGGAATATTCATCTTTTCTTTTAATAAGAGCTACTACAATTTTAAACGAATAAAATCAGCATCTACCGTGTTTCCTGAAAATAAGACCTAGCCGGACCATGAGCTCTAATGTGTCTTTTGGAGCAAAAATTAATATAAGACCCGGTCTTATAAGACCGGGTATAATATAATATAATATAGTATAATATAGTATAATATAATATAATATAATATAATATAATACAATACAATACCAGGTTTATATTAATTTTTGCTCCAAAAGACACATTAGAGCTGATGGTCCAGCTAGTTCTTATTTTCGGGGAAACATGGTATGTTATTTCATATAATTTTTCTCTAATATTCTCTTGGTAGAAAAAAAAAAACAATCCCTCTTATAAGCTTGTGTTTCAGGACTGCATTGGTGTGTGTGTGTGTGTGTGTGTGTGTGTGTGTGTGTGTGTGTGTGTTTACTTACTCTGTATCTTCAACAGTCCTAGAATGCTTTACTATTCTAACTCAAATCAAATTTTAAATTTCTGAGTTTCAAGACCCATGCCTCATTTCATCACTTTATAAAATACCCAGTACAATAACATTTCATAAATATAAGGAAGATGATAATTTGGTTTGTAGCCAGATTCTTGAGCCAGATATGCTTCCAAGTCTCTGATATAAACTCTAGAAGAGTATAGAAATGACTACTAAGCCTAGATCAGCAGTGTGTTGTTTTTTTCATGTATAATGAAACAGACAAAAAGTGAAAACACTCAATTTTTGAGGATATGTGAACATGGTTAAAATCCCCACAAGTCCCCTCTATCCAATGAAGTTATTTTAAGAACAGATGTCCCCAGTCAGAGGGCTTTTAGTTTAATTACTCATTTCCTGGTGACACATCTCTATGGTTTGTCCTTTTCAGTATAGTTCCTCTTATTCCTCTTCTTGTCGTCTTTGTCTAACTTCTCTTTTGACTTGAGTGTTCCAAAATCTCATCACATCTTGTTTGCTGGATATCTTTGTAAATTGGCCTGCTTGCATTTTTGCCATACTCCCTTCCCACTCCAGCTTCTACCATGAGTCTTCTATCTGTTTTGTTTCTCCTAGTTTTTCCTCATAGACCAATAAGCACAATAAGAAACTCTCTCCTCCCAATGTCTTTGAATCAGAAGCATTAGCAAATATATGAACCATCACTTGCCCTGGATCCACCAAATCAGGTCCAATTCCTATGGTCAAATCTGTGGATAAAACTATTCGGACATTGGCAGATAAATCTTCACAATATCTACGATCAGGTTTTGTGAATCAAAGAATTTCTAATTAGCCCATGATGTAGCAAAAAACCTACTAAACTGTTGGACAAAATTGCCACAGGCCAGCCAAGATTCAAGGGGGAGAAAACCAGACTCTACCTCTTGTTGGATGAGTAGCAAGATTATATTGCAAAGGAGCATGTAAGATGGAAAATAGTTGAGTTTAAGTCCCAGGTAGGTTTGCATCTTAAGTTACTGAGAACTCCGAAGGTGAGAAACCAGAGGAAGAGCAGCTTTTATAGTAGCCCAGGAAGATGGTTCTCATTGCCAACAGCCATCTGTGTACCATGTGTAGCTGTCCAGGAAGCATGTTCCAAGTGCAAGCTAGAATTTCTTTTCTGAATACCCGGAATGGCACATCTTTCCTTCATTTGCCCTAGGAGGTAAACTCATGTAATCAAGGAAATGGTACTAGTTACCTGCTTCAGGAATTTTGCAAATGCTTCTTATCGAATATAAGAAACAAGGACTTATTTTCTGTCTTAAGCCCCTATTCTACAAGGTAATATATGTAATTTATGTTTCTTAATCCTTGTTTCCACTTGAGATACCAGATAGAGCAATAATAGTTGATGCTAAATATGAACATCTTGATGCTGCCTGAAACCTAGCCAGAGGCTGACTCTCCCTCCTTCTTGTCATCTGCTGGCCATTGGAAAAATTATATATGTAGTACCTGGTTCTGAGTAGCTAATGGATACAAGGAAGGAGGGACTAGGATACAAACAAAACCTTTAAAAAATTAGGTACACTACGAAATTCACTGAAGTCACTAATGCCACGAAATAAATCCTTTGCTACTTCACCATCAGGGTGCCAGCATAGGATTGATTCCCATGCGTGGGAGCACAGTGGGGAAATCAGTGCTGGCCCCCGTAGGATGGGGTAGTAGTGACAGGAAAAGTTGTGTCTGCGGCGATTTGAATGGCTAAGAGAGCTATTGGAATTTTCTCTGGGAATTTTTTTTTTTTAATTAAAGCAATAAATCTCCTCATTACATTATAAGTAGTTGGAAATTTGCTTTTAGCAAATCCATAAATATGAAATATGTCTCACTTAAACGAAAGGGAGATATTAAGTCAAATGCCAAAAGTAAGATATATAATTCCTTTGGTGTTAGCCAGAGGTAAGGAGGGCAGGCCTTGCTTTTAAACACACACCCTTCCATAGGCCCAAAAAACCACAGCATGTACAATCGCCAAAGTATCTGTATGTGATAGAAGACAACATATTACATGTCTTTCATAAACACACAGAGAAGAGTTTTAGAAACACTTAGATTAAAAACAGAATGTGTTCCAAAATGTATTTATAAGTCAGTTGATTGGAGTCTATATATAAATATATTCCCTCCCCCCCAAAACCATAGTTCAGGTTCCCAGGTGAATCTGAGGAATTCTAGTTAAAATCATGCAGTTGAAAATCTGAACCATCCAAACGTGTCTACGTCTTTGAGTCCTAAGCCACTGTGAACTCCAAAGGTGGGGACCAGAGAAAGAGCAGCTTTCATAGTAGCCCGGGAAGATGGTTCCCATGACAACAAACATAATATGAATGTGCCATTTGTCAGTCAAGAATCATCAAGATGTACAGCAAATTGCACATGCTCTCCAAGTCCCAAGGTGAGATGTATCACCTAAGTTTATGCAATTTCATTTATAAATTTAAAAAAAAAATTAAATGCTATTTTAAATAAAACTGCTTCACACTCAGAGTTTTCATTCACTTCTATCTCAACCCAATTTTGTTTTCTAAAACTAAAATGTAGAGCTTTCAATCTAATAGTGGTTTTCCCCAGTGTTCCAGAGCCCCCACTGATAAGACTCATAATATGACACATTAGCACCATACAAAACCATTAGCTTTTGTTTACCTTTTCCTAACAGAGGTTATTACTGCTGTCTCTTTTATCACCTTCCCCTTGAGAAACAGTTCCTGACAACTTGAAACCACTGCTTATTCAAATTTAGTGAACTGCTTAATGCTTGTGTTAGGGCATATCCCCAGTCTCTGCTACAAACAACAAACTTACATTCTAATGCTCTTAAACAATAAATCCTCTCAACAAAAATATGGCATCACTTTACATGTTTAGACTCACACATAAGATTTCTTATAGAGTTTGTTTTGTGATAGACATGGAATATAAGATTCTGGAATTTTATGTTGTATCTAGAAGACCAAAAAAGTTGTATTTGGTGTTTCCCTTTCCTATTGCTCTCTTTTCCTCTCTTTATCCAAGTCTTTCCCCTAGAAACTTGCTCAGTCATGCACTCTTCCTGAGTTAGACTTTTGTACTTCATTTTTCAAGCAAGCTATGTGATTGAGAGGTCTTGACCAACTTACATTCTGGCCTAGCTGTAATTACCTGCTGTGTAGACTACAACCCCAAAACAGCAGGGGGTATTTTATTAAATACACCAGTGGTTTTTGTATAAGTAGTCATTCCAAGGTGTTAGCGACCATTCTCATTTTCAGGTTGTCAGGAAAAATTATGTGTTGGTGTCAAACCCACCTCAATGTAAGCCGTAAGTTTTCAGACCCTAGAGACTCTCAAGAGGTTCTCTGCCTCTTCTCATCTTGATGTATTCTTCACCTGTTAGACAACACATAGCTGAGAAGGCAGACAGAAGCACAACCTCATGAAATTCAACCCAGTTCTTCCAACATTTTAAGTATCATTTCCTATTTGCCTAAAATTTAATGGAAGTTTACTATGGTGTTATACACTACTCATCAAGTTCAATATACTACAGTTCATCTTTCCAGAGGTGTCTGAAATATTCAGGACTCAGGTCATCAGTTCAAAATTTTTCCCATTGTTAGATCAACTCTAATTGACAGTTTAGTTCATATGTCATGCTCTTGGCCAAAACTTCAATTTTCTATTATCCACTTAGTTATTGACCATATGTAAGATATTTCTAGCCTAAGTGACCTTTTTAAAATGTTTTATAGTGATAGCCATACTAACACTGTTAGCACTTTAATGAAAATGGTTAAATTAATCATAAATGCAGAGTTTAGTGTTTCCTACTTTTAAAAGGAGAATGGTAATTATTTATTAATATCAGGCCTCTAACAGATACAGGTGACTTAATTCTGCATAGAGAAAAAAATTCCATAATCAGACATGACGGAACATACACTACAGACAGCCATCTTACCAATTCACATTGGCAAGAAAAAACAATGTGACGAATTAATGTAACTAAATAAAATCCCTGTTGGGAGTCTCATTAGCAGTCCTCTTAGAATGGACAAGGTAACACATTTGTGATACTGGGAAAATTCCAATTTGAGGCAAAGGTAGTTTTGGATAGCTATTGGCATCTCATTGTCTGGGTAACAATAAACAGATATTCAAACATATGAATGTCTCAGTTTCTACTTCAGTGAAGAGAATGAGTGGCATTTGTGTTTGAAGCTTTTAGAACCAAGAAAGGCAGTATAGCATAATGATTAGGTACATAACTCTGGAAATATACTGAATGAGTTCGCAACACATCCTCACACAATCAATAAATAACCTTCGACAAGTTACTCAAGCTCTCTGTACCTCAGTTTTTGCATTTGTAAAATGAGGATGATAATACTATACCAGCTTTTAGAGAAATTGTAAAGATTAAATGAATGACTACAAAACACCAACAAGAGTGCCCAATACAAAGCAATAATTCAATAAATGTTAGGTCTATAGCTATAGCTATGAAAGCAAGACGATATTTTAAAGCAATCAGAAGATACAGTTGATGGGGTTGCCATGGGCCGTTGTAACATTTCATTGTCTCACAATTCCCAGTGTTTTGCGATGATTTCTATTACATGCTTCCATGTTATTTCTAGGAAAATATTAAATTGAAACACAATGAGAGCAAAAGAAATAATTTTGAACTGAGAATCAAGATATGGTGGCTGTCTCTGCCACCAAATGATTATGATGTTAAATGATTTGGGCTCTCGGTCTCCTCATCTGAAAACTGAGGGGAGTAAATTCATTACCTCTAAGGTCCCTCCAGGTCTTACATTCTCTCCAGTGAGATTGTATTTGATAGTATTATGTTCAAATAATTGGAATGCTATTTTATAATAATCATTTTTCAACAGGTATGTTTGGATAAGTATGTTAAGCTCATTTTCCTTCTTTTAAATTTTAAATCCAATATTGCTGCTGACCAAAATAGACAGAATCTCATGAATGTTGAACCAGAAATATGACAAAATGTATTTTTCTACCAAAGAGTCAGGGATAGCATAACATATTCTATCTAAATGAACATAATTTTAATGAAAGAAAATTTCTAGTTTAAATAACTTCTGTTAAGACTTACATAAAGGAAAGAGAGCTGGGCAGATGAGAGAAAGCAAGTGTAACTTTAAAAGGACAATTCAAATTACACCTGAGAAAATAGGTGTAAAAAAAAAAAAGTTGTCTTTAAATTACACCTTAGAAAATACTTGTAAAAAAAAAAGTAGTCTTGAAGTGGGCTGCTGAAGAGTCACAAGAAGACAAATAATACCAAGCCAATTACAATTTTTAAAAATAGCATTATCTCAAGGAAACAGATGAGTGCATACAGGGAAGGGGAAAAGTTGGTTAAGAAACGGAAAGGGAAAAAAACAAATGTAACACAAAAAAAGTCCCAAAAACTGATGGAAGAGAAGAAAAAAGCTTTCTAGATAAACAAAGGATAATACAGAGAAAGAGTGGAGGGGCGGGGAGAGACGTAAAAGACACACAAAAGAAATTATGTCAAAAGGAGATTGATATGACAGAAAGACATCTTTCATATTCCAAAATGTAGGGTGGGGAGAGCCATAGAATCTTCAAATATATCAACGTCATGAAAGATTAAAGAAGAAAAAAGACTGGGAAACTGTTCCAGATTAAAGGAGACTAGAGAAAATACATGTCCCTTGATAGATTCGTAGATTTAAAAAAAAAAAAAAGAAAAAAGTTATATAGGTGTTGGAACAACTGGGGAAATTTGTATATGAACTTTAGAAAAGGAGACAAGTAAATGTGGCAAAATATTGACAATTAGGGAAGGTAGGTGAAGAATCTATAAGTGTTCATTGTATTATTCTCATAATTTGTAGGTTCAAAATTTTTAAAAATAGAAAACTTTCTCAAAATTTTAAAAAAAAGACAACCATTCACTGATAACCTTTAAATAGATAAAAAGGTGATACTGTGTACAAACAAAAATGAGTTTTCAGCCATGCTTCACCTTCATCCATCATCCTCTTCCCCTAGAACTTCATCAAAAGGGAAATGTGTGAATCCAAATCAGTACTAGTTGCTGCACACAAGAACACACTAGATTCTTTAGGGGTTAGTGCTTTTCTTATAACTAGAGGCACAAGAATTTTCTACTGCCGGTTACTTTGTGGTATCTATTGGGTAACACTGAGAGAAAGAAAATGGGAACCTCTAAATGCAAATTCAGCCTGTGGTGGAAAAAAAGAAAAAGAAAAAAAAAAGCTAGCCCAAGGGAATTTCTTTTCCTAGATTAAGGTAGCAGTGTAAAGTCTTAAGTGGACAAACAAGGATGGATACTTTGACAGCTAGAGCCATCTGTGTCCTACTTCTTGGGCAGATATGGATGGTAGAGAATAGACTGATTTGGGGGTCTATCTCTAAAAAGAGAAGGAACTTAAGCACTTTTTAATCATAAAAAGATTAATTTCCCTGACAACATAAAAGATAAAAAGCTCTAAAAGAAACCCTTCCCAAAAGGTGGAATTTGTTCGAATGAGGAAGCATTCTACCATTTAAAATTATAATGAACAATTGTGGTAAGGATGAAAAAATGGTTCACACATTTCTGATTTCTGGTACAACATTTCTGGTAAATAATTTGGCAAAAAGTTTCAAGACCTGCATAAATATTCTTTTTCTTTGATCACTTCTCACAATTGATCCTAAGAAAAGAAAGACAGAAAACAGAGCAGAGGGTGGGGAGAGGAAGGGGGTGGGGGAAGGAAGAAGGGAGGAAAGGAAGGAAGGATAGGTGAGCTATATATAATAAGAGTAAGTTCAGATATTTATACTAAAAGAAAAAGTTGGGAGGAGGAAAGAAAATGCTCAGTAATGATGAAATGTTTGCATAAAGCACACAACATTAAGTACATAAAATATTTTGCAAACTATAAGACTATACAAGAAGAAGGAAAATGCTACTATATAGAGCCAAGTGAAATATATAGAATTAAATATTGCATCTACATTATGATTTAACTATGTAAAATCATGAAGCACAAGGAGAAGTTGATCTGTTGGACTAAAATCAGGCTGGGAAGCAGTGTTTACCCTTTTAAAACCCCCATTGCTTTTATTAGGAGAGTAGACTTATGCTAATTGCTGCCTCAATAGGATAGAGCTTGCAGGCCACACTACCATATATATTGAATATATTTTGGGGGGTGTAAATAAATATAAATTCTCTCTTCACCTCTTCTACAGCCTGACCATACAAAATCACGTTAAATCCCCATTGCTCTCCAGCCTATACTGCTATAAAAACATTGTTTCAAGACATGAAAACAATATTTACAAGATTAAAAAAACTGTGTATGCCAATTTGATGAGCACATTTATTTTAGGTTCTCACCTTTACAGTGTGATTTTAGAACTGGCAACTCTTCGATTTCTATTTGTCATTTAAAGAAGGATCACATAGTTTCGTAGGGGTTAGAATGAAGACTCTACAGAGTTAGGTAAATCTGGGTTTGAATCCCTTTTGTGCGTACTAGTTGAGTACCCTGGGGCAAATTTCTTAACATCTTTCTGTACCTCTGTTTCCCCATCTGTCAATTGGTATAAAAATTATATCTACTTTATAGGGTCATCATGAAAATTAAACGAGTTCCTAGCACATAAAGTCCTTAGCATACTGCCTGGTGTGCAGAGATGGAAGATGAACATCAGGAATTGCTGTTGGTTCTCTTTTATCTCTTTAATTTACACAACAAGCAGTTGGGTCTAGAGATGGTCAGACTAAGGCACATCTTTTAATATTGTAGGCTTTGCTTCTATATTTACTATCATTTCCATTATAGCCAGAATATTCATGGGTAATAGTCCTTGAAGACATCTTCAGTTCCTTAGTTCTATCACCATATAAGATATTATATTAAGTAACATTATCATAAGGGTGTGGAAGATTTTTCAAGAAAAACTTTGCAAAGTTATATACAGATAGGCTACTTCTTGATTTCCATAGAATATAAGCAATTGAGGGGAAACTGAAGAGAAAATTTTGTTCTTCCTGAAACCGATGCTGATGGAGTCCAATTCTTTAATGCCGCCTTCTGAATTCCCAATACCACTGTTCAGGGTTTGGACTACCCAGAAGATATTCAGGCAGTTTATGTAATCTGCACTTCTTTGTCTTTCTAGAAAAGTCAATTGCGGAATAATGGGAACTCATCCAAACTTCTTTGAGGGTCTAATTTTCTAAACCAGCCATTATCAGGAAGGCAAGACAAGGGCAAAGGAAACCTCTTTGGAATAAGTAGAGAAAATTTAATGCTAATAAGGCAGATTAGTATGCAGATTGTGTCCTGTTATATTATTCATCAAGCAGTTCTGAGCACTTATGATGAACAAGACTATACCGGCACAGTAGAGAAACAGGGGGCACTACTGTTGCTCACAAGTGGCTTACATTTTATGTGATAAAAAGATATTCATGAGTAAATAAATTATAGTGCATATAGTAAATGCATACAAGATACAATCCTGATAGCATGTTTGTGAATAAGGTTTAAATCCTAAAGGCTTCATTCCAACAAGTGGTATTCTTTTGGTTCTTGTTACTTCCACCAAGAACTTAGGTCTTGAACTTTCGACATTAACTGAAAGAAGAGGCTGGGGCAATCATTGTTGCAATAATATGACTGTTATAAATAAATATATGCCGGAGGTGCCAAAAAGATGTATACACATGACTTGTATTCATCTTTTATTATCGGTATACATTGAGTATTACAATTTTAAGACAGTTTTCCCCTTTCTTAAAGTGTGAATACATTTTTTTGGTACCCTCTGTGTGTGTGTGTGTGTGTGTATATATATATATATATATATATATATATATATATATATATATATATATATTTTCGCTCTTGCAGCCACCCACCGATAGCTACAAAGCTACACCTCCTAAGGATGTATTAAGAGAGTTCCAAGGCTCAGCAAAGCTTACCCTCTTGCTATTGGGGGTACAATTAGACATTTGATGCAACTCTCAGACTCATTTTCAAGTGAGTATCTCATTGGATTAATAAATGCTAAGGTTGCTGCCCTTGCAATGAGGCTAAGGAGTACTGCATAATTCAGCTCCTCCTTTCAGGTTGACAGTCAGCAATATTATTTATTTGGCAGTCAATGTGCCCTGGGTTATGTCACAAAAGACCATGTGGCACAGCTGTGGAAGCAAATCAGCGATCCTTAGCATGAGGGTCACTCAAAGCATTCTGTGTACATTTAACAAGTTCCAGTACCGTACAATATAAGCTGTGTTTCCTCTGAGGACTAAAAGTAAAACATGTCTTTCCACTTGTTTCATTGGTGAAACATTTTATTTTAGAGCAACATTTCACTGAAAGGAGTTTCCAAAAGTGTTTCTAAATTCTAGGAACTCTATCAATATATTGACAGGGTAAAAGACTCTGTTTCTGCTAAAGTTCTTTCAATATATATATATATATATATATAAAATCTATATTCAAAGTGCATTAGAAAGCAACTTGCTTGGGCATACCAAGAGTGACTTCAAAGTAAGTGCAAATTTGGTGCTTTATTATAATAATGCTGTAGAAATGACAGTAGAAATGACAGAAAAAATTTCATCTTTTCTCTATTTAGAACAATGACTAGCATATTGTGAGCTCTTGATAAGTATTTTTTGAATAATATAAATCTTTGGCTATCCTGGGAAAGGGGAATTCATTTGACATTTGTACCTAACATTAATTTCTTAGTGATTTCCACTGGTATTTTAGGGACATGTTTTGATACCCTAATAAGTACTAATTACTTGCTATTCAAAGTGGGGCCCACAGACAAGCATTATCAACATCACCTGGATCTGATGAGAACTACAAAAACTCAGACTTAACATTAACGTTTGAGAAAACCTGATTTAAAACAGGTCAAATAGTCTTAAACTTATCATGGAGGCCTGACTTCAGAGGAAACACAAGGGAGGCAGAGCTCATAAATGGTGACAGAACCAAAGGGGATGTTTGCAAGGTCCAAAATATTATTTGCATGTATGGTGTGCTAGATACATAAAGTCAAATGACTGCACCCCAGTGATTATGAAACTTTGGGGAAGTGTCTTAACCTCTCTTAATTTGTATAAATAAAGAAACAAACAAACCAGGCTTTTTTTTAAAAAAGTAGAAGTAAGATAGAAGTCTTACAGCCCTAACGTGACTTTCATCTTCAAGTTCCTTGGGTTTTATTTTCTATAAATTAAAAGGAGCATCTCTTTCACCCTAGATCATTCCAGTTTGGCCACTGCACGTGCCTCCTGTTCCCCACCCCCACTTTGCCAGTTGCCTGAGACATACACTATATACTGTACTCATTCTGAATATACTTCTAGGACATGAAATGTAAAAACAGCATTTATTCTGAAAAGCCTTCATCATTTCAGATAGATCAGAAAAGAATTTACCCATATGCATGACATATAAACTCACTTGATTAAAGGGCGGCCTGCTGGGTATCTGCTCCCGCTCCCCACACAATAACGCAGGATATGGTGAGGCCAAAAAGGAACACCCACGGAGCCATAGGTAGGGGAGTCACACCACTATACTCTTGCTGGTGGCTGGGTTGGAGACACAGGAACCAGGAACAACACAATTCTCAACCCTCACTGCGCCGCTTGTAGGCTCAGCCACCATCTTCTTGCCAGCCCCCATTTTCTGCTAGCCTAGCCACGGCAGTTATATTAGTGCCCAATGGCTCAATGGTTACAGCTGATGGCCAACTAGCCACAGCTGATGGCCATGCAATCACAGTTGATGGCCATTTACTACCTGAGCCAGCACCTTTCTATGTGAGGCCGAGAGCCTGGAAACTGCTCTCTGGGGCTCTGTCCCCACAGGCACAATCAATAAATGTCTAATCCTTGTCATACCCCCCTTCAACACATATTCACTCCTATTATACCTCATGCTATCAGGCTGGAGGTCTTTTTTTTTTCCTCTCTTCTGCACAGATTTTTAAAGAAACCAGTTTTAAAGATCTGTTCTGTATTTTTAGTTTTATTTTTTTTTTGTTCTATTAACTTAATAAGAGGGTTTTTTTTTTTAGCTCATTTAAGGGGGATTCCATAGAAAATAATTGCTAGCAGACCTTTAAAGAAAGTTAAAGTCCTTATGTATATCCTTGAACTAGGAAAATATTGTATATGTGACATGATTTAAGCAAAACATCGCATAGTGATTATCAGCAAGTTACAACTTACATGGTACCAAACAACACCCCAGTGTCACCACGACCACCCAAAATCTGTCTGTTGGGACCTTCTGTTTGCATAGCACAAATACTCAAAACTGGAAAAACATATGACTCTGAGATAAAAACTGATATGGTGACTTAAAGATATCATCAAATTCATGCCACACCTCTCACCAAGGAGAGATCTATTTCCCTTCTCCTTTAATCTCGACTGGCCCTACCACATACCTTATCAAATAGAATGCGGCAGAAGTGACGGTGTAACTTTCAAGGCTAGGTCTTCAGAAATATGTATATTTTGCTCTAGATCCTCTTGGAATGCTCTCTAAAAAGCCAGCTACAGTGTAAGAAGTACAACTACCCACAGACCACCATGCTGCAAGGTAGTCCGAGCAAACCATGTGCAGGGAGACAGTTCGTGGGGAGTACTGAAGTGCCATAGATTGGAGAAAAGCTCTTTGGATCTCCCAGCCCAGCTTAACTGCCTACAATTAGGTGAGTGCAAATGAGCCAATGAGACAGCTACCGTGTTTCTCCGAAGATAAGATCTAGCCAGATAATCAGCTCTAATGCGTCTTTTGGAGCAAAAATTAATAGAAGACTGGGTCTATGATATAATACAATACAATACAACACAACACAATATAATACAATACAATATAATACAGCATAATACAATACAATATAATATAATATAATATAATATAATATAATATAATATAATATAATATAATATAATATAATATAATATAATATCAGGTCTTATTTTCAGGGATACACGGTAATGCCAAGTGGAGCAGAAACTCTACCTCACAAAACTCTGCCTTAATTCCTGACCCACAGAATTATGAGAAAATTAAATTGTTATTGAAAGCACTAATTTTGGGGAGGGGGAGGGTAATTTATTATACAGCAATAGGTAACCAAAACACTTTGGAACCAATTATTTTCTCTTGTATGACCTGCGGTCTTTCTCCTCTCTGATTTTCCTAACTGGACTGCTCATTCTGCTCTTGTACGCTTACTGAGAAATTTTTCCCTGAACCTCCAAGACAAAACTCTGGAAGGAGATAGAAGGAGATAGGCTAATTGTCTTAGTGAATTACCTCACCCTTTTGGGCAGCACCTTTTGTACCAGTCTTATAGGTTATTGTCATTTTTAGTGGGTGGGCATTATTTTGCCAAGTTCCCAATTCTGGTCAAATTAATGTCTGATTCTACGCAAAGAACCTGGTGCTCCTTTCCTGAGCAGGGCAGTTCCTAGGGACATGGAGCATAGTCGGCACTTAACCTGATTGTTCTGAAATTTTCATAATTAAATCCTCAGTCCTTTGAATTAACCAATTAACCCCATGTTAAAATGCAGACACCCTCTGCACACATGAAACTATTCATTAATTGTTTAAACTGTAACATATATGAGAGGTTTCCAATATGATCTAGCTTAATCTGAGCTTTAATGTTGGAAAAGAAAGAGAAGGATTAAGATCTATGGATACTTGTTAGAGTAGAGGTACTAAACAGAAGTCAATGAGGGCTTAAAGAGAAGATTAAAGATTTGTGAAAGATATTTCCTATTTTTGCCTAGACTTTGGCTTAATGGTAGAGTGTTGATAAAAGATAGTGTGGGGACAGAGTCCCAGGAGCAGTTTCCAGGCTCTCGGCCTCACGTGGAAAAGTGCTGGCTCAGTTATTACATGGTCATCAGCTGTAATCGGATGGCCATCCGTTGTGGCTGGGCGGCCATCACCTGTTACCGCTGGGCCATTAGCCACTAATATAACTGCCGTGGCTACCCTAGCAAGGTGGGTTGGTTGGCAGAGAAGCAGACAGCAGACTAGCAAGTGGGGTTAGCAAGCGGGGTTAGCAAGCGTGGATAGCAGATTGCAGATCATGTGGATCCTGTTTCCTGTGTCCTGCCTGGCCGCCAGGGAGACTGGGATGCAGGAAGACCCCCTGTTGGGGTACTGGCAGATGTTTGCTTTTGTGTCTCCACCAGCCACCATCAAGAATATAGTGGTATGACTCCCCTATCTATGGCTCTGTGGGTGTTCCTTTTTGGCCTCACCATATCCTGCGTTCTGGTGCGGGGAGCAGGAGCTGAGACCCTGCACGACAGATAGGATTTTTCTAGATATATGGGATCACTTGAAAGATAGAGCAAAGGCATAATATGGCGATTAAGTCCATGTGACAGTAAAGGAGGAAGAAGGTGCAACAAGAAGATACTTGAGGAATGTAAACAAGAGTTTGGTACCAAGAAAAAGAGGAAGAGAGTAGAAATTTTGGGAAGCATAGAAAATATAAGGCTCTACAGAGGTTGTTTACTAGATATGTTTCTCTGGTAATCTCTAATACTTAAAAACTAGTATTTGCATAGTAGTATATGTATATAGCTATTATTGACTACTAGAATTTGATGGTCTGTATGCTTCCAGAGGCTTTCAGAGTTTTTGAAATGATACTCCCTTTATAATTTTTTGAGGAATTCCAATTTGAAATGTACGTCATCTCAAATATCAGAGCTGTCTATATACTATGCAGATGATTTAGCATGTTGGGTGCAGAAAAGAAAGAGAAAATTACCCAAGTGATTACCCAAAAGTTAAACTAGCCTCTTGCATCAATGAATTTCAAAATCGAGCAAAGTGGGGAAATATCTAGGACTGAATAAAAAACAGACTAGAAAGGCACATACGTCTTTTATACTGGTGGGTACAGGATAGTTAACATTTAACATTAACAGTAAATAGAGATGGCATGCGTGCAACAAGATAACAATCAGTTTTGTGGTCTCATGCTCACGCATTTGTCATGCAAGAGAAAATTTCATTTGTTCCCTCAAGTTCATATAAGATAAAAGATTTTAAAGAACAATCTTTCTAGTATTAATCAGACTAAACATCTTTATTTTAATCAAAGACTGAACAATCAGGAAACAAAGGACTTTAATTTTCAATGCTCTCTCTACAATATATTTTATCCACTTTATAATACTGTAAGTAGCAGTGTATCATAGCACTCAAAACTATAAAAACAAATTCAATGAAATAACTTTCAATATAAGTCTTACACTTATTAAGACGAGAACACAAGAATCTGATTTCTGTATGGTAAATCACCAGGAAAAAGTATGGGGACACCTGGAAAGAGTCCACATACCAGAATGTGACCAAGTGTACATTTTGGTGAGACTGCTACAGAAAAGAAAAGGTCTTCAGTCATTTGAAAATGTCCCTCCTTCACTTAAACCCTTCAACAGGAGACTCCCATTAGGACAAATTCTAAATTCCTTCTCTTGGTATCAGGTTTGCTTATTTTTCTGACTTCATCTCTATATACTTTTCCCACCACAAGCTAGTTCTGCTGGTCTCTTTCTGTTTTTTTGAAAAAGTAAATCTCTGCCTTGCCTCAGGCTTTTGGTTCTTGCTATTCTCTCTGGCTATATAGTGCTTGCCCCCAGCCCCACCTCCCCAGATCTTATGGCTGGTTCTTTTTCATCACTCAGGGCTTAGTTCCAGTGGAAACTCCTCAGAGAGGCGTTTTCTTTTCTAACCATCTGTGGTAGACAGAATTCTAAGATGGCCCCCCGAGATTCCTGGCCCTGGTGTATGTCTATTCCTTTTCCCCAGTTATTTAACCAAACGCTAATCGAGCTCTTGCTTGTCAACGAATTTTGGAGATGGAATCAAAGTCCCAAATCCTTTGACCTTAAAATAGAGGTATTAACAGCGTAGATCTGACCTAATCATATGAGCCTTTTAAAAATAGATAATTTTCTCCGGCTATTAGGACAAATCAGAGATTCAAAGCATGAGAAGGATTTCACATGCCATTGCTGACTTGAGACTTGAAGATGGAGGAAGGCAAAGAATGTGGGCAAACTATGGGAGGTGAGAGTAGCCCCGGCCAAGGAAACCGGGACCTAAGTCCTACAGCTGCAAGGAACTGACTTATGCCAATAACCGCAATGTGTTTGGAAGCATGAACAAAAAAGAGTCATGAACAAATAGTAGAAATGACCAGCGCAAGGGGCTACAGGCAGGCCTGACAAGCTCAGTGACTGAAAGCACCCACATAGGACGGTCTTATCATAAATTCCTAACTGGGCAAGTCACGGTAGGTGGTCACGTTCCAGGCCTATAGCTTCCTTAGCAAAGGTCAGGCTTTACCTTAAGCGAGCCCTGCCCTCTGTTCTTATGCATCTAGGATAACATACCTTTGAAATGTCAGAGTAATTTTCTTTTCCAGCCCCTTGAAGGCACAACCTCAGGCACAAGAGCATGAGACCACAAAACTGATTGTTATCTTGTTGCCTACATACCATCTCTATCTACTGTTAATGTTAAATGTTAACTATCCTGTACCCACCAATATAAGAGACATATGTGCCTTTCTAGTCTTTTTTTTATTCAATTCTAGATATTTCCCCACTTTGCTTTCTCCCACCTCCCTAACTTACCTCCAATAGATTTCACATAATCTTCCTTCTCCTTTGACTCTAAATGTATAAAATGAACTGCAAAACTACCATTCTCTGGAGCATTTTCTCAATCATTGATATCTTACTTCTGAGCATTCCCTCAGTTTTTTGACTCAAATAAACTCATAAAAGTTTTCTAGATTAGGACATTCCTTAATTGACAGAAGTATATTTTCCTGTAGAGCCTTCAGATGAGAATGAATCCCAGCCAAAACCTTGATTTCAGCTTTTGAGACCCTGAGCAGGGAACCCTGTCCCACTGTGTCAGACTTCTGAGCACCAGAGCGGTAAGATAATTAATTGGTGATGTTTATAGTCATTTGTTATACAGCAATAGAAAATTAATTCATCATCCTAATATAAAAACATAATCTGAAAATGTCAGTCACTGTTTATACATTAGCCTGTTTTTCTCCCTTTATAATATATGAAATTCTATAAAATTCATATTTTTTTGCTCACTATCTAAATGTTTCTCTCCTAACTAATATTAGACCGTAAGCTCAATAGGTGAATATAAAAGGTGCTCAGACTTAATACTTGCTTAATAAACAGATAAATGTCTAAAATTAAAGGTTTTTCAACAAGATTTTTTTATCAAATCATTTTTATCAAAAAATTTGAATCAAATATTTTATCAAATGTTTTTTATCAAAACACCATCCTGAAAAAACATTTTAATTGTGCCTTCCACTTATCGGGAAGTGGAAGTTCCTTAAAGTTGTTCCTTAAAGACCTACAGATACTTCCATCATATACATTTCAATTTATAATTAGGGTTTAGCAACATGAAACATGCATAGAAATTAAATCTTACAATTCTAAAGGACTGAGCTGATTATTTGGTCCATCCCCAAAGATGTTTTGAAAAAATGCTAGTTTTCAATGATGTGGAATGTCCTAACAAATGTGCTAACAAATACTGTGTTTCCCCGAAAATAAAACCTAGCTGGACCATCAGCTCTAATGCGTCTTTTGGAGCAAAAATTAATATAAGACCCGGTCTTATTTTAATATAATATAAGACCCGGTCTTATATATTATAATATAATACAGGACCTAATATAATATAATATGATATGATATGATATAATATAATACCGGGTCTTATATAAGACTGGGTCTTAATTTTTGCTCCAATAGATGTATTAGAGCTGATGGTCCAGCTAGATCTTATTTTCAGGGAAACACAGTAATTCCGCAGACCTACAATAGAAATCACCAAGAAAAATGTCCTCATACTAAGAATAAAACTTTTTATGTTAATTTTTTTTTTATTAACAGCCTAAGCCAGATATCTTTGTTGATCCCTCCAGGTCCATTCCCCTTCCATCCTACTTTCTGCTAGAGGAGGTTGGTCTGTAATTCACTGCATCAACAGATTCCTATATCCTCTAAGTTCTAGTGGGTTTATCTCAGTGCTCTCCAAGATAAATGATGTAATATAGGATAGAATAGGATAAAATATTATATCAATATATTTTTAAATTTTAATAATTTTCTAAACATTTTAAATTTTCTAGTAGCACATTTTTTCATTTTTTGTTTATGAAATTTATTGGGTTGACATTGGTTAGTAAAATTATATAGGTTTCAAGTGTATATTTCTATGATACATCATCTATATACTGCATTGTGTGTTCACCACCCAGAATCAGTTCTCCTTCCATCACCATATATTTGACCCCCCTTTCCCTCTTGTACTAGCCTGCCTCCCCTATCCCCTCTGGTACCATTAAACTATTGTCTGTGTCTTTGAGTTTTTGTTTCTTTGTTGCTTTCAGTTTCATATCCTACATATGAATGAAGTCATATTGTTCTTAACTTTTTCTGTCTGACTTATTTCGCTTAGCATGAAAATCTCAAGAACCATCCATGTTGTTGCAAATGGCAGTATTTCATACTTTCTTATGGCTGAGTAATAGTCCGTTGTATATATGTACCACCTCTTCTTTATCCAATTATCTATCGAAGGACACTTTGGTTGTTTCCATGTCTTAGCCTCCGTGAATAATGCTGCATTGAACATGGGGGTACATATATCTTTATGGATAAAGGTTTTCAGATTTTTGGAGTAGATACCGAGGAGAGAGATCGCTGGGTCATATGTAATTCTATTCATAACTTGTTGAGGAACCTCCATACTGTTTTCCTTAAGTGGCTGTACCAATTTACATTCTCACCAGCAGTGTATGAGTGTTCCTTTTTCTCCACAGTCTCTCCAGCACTTGTATTTTTCTTGTTGATGATAGCCATTTTAACAGGTGTGAGGTGATATTTCATTGTGGGTTTGATTTGCATTTCCCTAATAGCTAGTGAAATTGAGCATTTTTTCACATGTCTGTTGACCATTTGTATGTCTTCTTGGGAGAAGTGTCTGTTCAGGCCCTCTGCCCATTTTTTTAATTGGATTGTTTGTTTTTTTGTTGTTGAGTTGTATGAGTTCTTTATATATTTTGGATATTAATCTCATCAGAGGCGTTGTTTGCAAATATCTTCTCCCATTCAGTTGGTTGCTTCTTTGTTTTGTCAATGGTTTCTTTTGCTGTGCAGAAGCTTTTTAGTTTGATATAGCCCCACTCATTTATTTTTGCTTTTAATTCCCTTGCCTTTGAGGTCAAATTCGTAAAATCCTCTCTGAACCCAAGGTCCATAAATTTAGTACATATGCTTTCTTATACGTAATTTATTGTTTCAGGTTTTATGTTTAGTTCTTTGATCCATTTTGAGTTAATTTTGGTATATGGTGACAGATGGCAGTCTAGTTTCATTCTTTTGCACGTGGCTTTCCAATTTTCCCAGCACCATTTATTGAAGAGGCTTTCTTTTCTCCATTGAATGTTTTTGGCTCCTTTGTTGAAAATTATCTGCCCATGTATATGTGGGGTTATTTCTGGGTTTTTCAAGTCTATTTCATTGGTCTGTGTGTTTGTTTTTCTGCCAATATCATACTGTTTTGATTATTGTTGCTCTGTAATTTAAGCTGAAGTCAGGCAGTATAATCCCGCCAACCTTGTTTGTTTGTTTTTGGTGGGTTTTTTTTTTTTTTTTTTTGGATTGCTTTGGCTATTTGGGATCTTTTTGATTCCATACAAATTGATGATTTTTTGTTTCATTTCTTGAAAAAAATGCCATTGGGATTTTGATGGGGATTGCATTAAATCTGTATATTGCTTTGGGTATAGTAACATTTTAAAACTTAAAAAGAAACAGGTAAAATTAGTATTGATAATATATAATTTACTTACAACCAATTACATGTATGGATAAATATGTATTTAATAATATGTAAATATTTAATAATATGTGCCTTGAATATATATTAATATGATATTTTACATTTTTAATACTAAGTTTTCAAATTTCGGTGTGCGCTTACACTTA
This sequence comes from Rhinolophus ferrumequinum, assembly GCF_004115265.2. Classification (NCBI taxonomy): domain Eukaryota; kingdom Metazoa; phylum Chordata; class Mammalia; order Chiroptera; family Rhinolophidae; genus Rhinolophus; species Rhinolophus ferrumequinum. The sequence continues at coordinate 55,212,021 of NC_046288.1, forward strand.
CAACTACATTCCAAGTGCTCAGTAGCCATCTGTGACTAGGCCACCATATGAAGCAGTGCAGCTTAGTCCATGGCAAGACCTGGCATTAAAGCACACAGAGAACGAAGAGTAAATTCAAGATATTTATTCCTTGACTCCTTCTCTGTGGGGCCACCTCAGACTTCCCTTGTCCTTCAGACATAGCTTCTCTCAAGGTGCCCTACTCTCCACATTGCTCCCTTCTGGGTTCTGGTTACCATTACTTCATCTTGCCCCTTCAAACTTAAGGATGATAATAGTGTCCTCTTTTGTGATTTCCATAAACCTTCTTCAAATATCTATAATATCTCTTTATGAAACCCTTCTCAAATTATCCTTATTTGAGTATGCCCTCTGTTTTCTGCAGGGACCCTTGCTGGCTCATAGGGATTCTTCTCAAAGGTTTAAGGGCCATGTTTCTGGAAGTATTATTTCAGGAATAATCGATTCTGAATATGTACCTCTCAAACGATAGGATGGTATGTCTAAAAAGTACACTAACATGCAGAAAACTTAATTCAAATTTGATAAGGTAAAAATTGCTTAGTGTAATTATAAAGGTGACTAACAGGGTTATACCTTCTGAATTCAATAACTATTGCTCAATAAAAATTTAGCATGATAGAAAAGTTGCTAGGTTTTTAAAAGTTGAAACAATCTAAAAACTTTAAATGTCAGTATTTCTCCATGTTCCAGGACTTGTATGCACAGTATCCTAGCAAGAATAAAAATTTTGGAAGACCTGACAGGTCTGACATTTTATGGATCAAAATATCCTCTTTCAGAAGCATGTGGGAAAAAAATTTAAAAATTCACTTATGTAACATAGATATTAACTTTATTAGCTTTATATTGTTGCTTTCTAAGATTTACCTTGATTGAGAAGGACTCTTAATAAGTTCCAAGAAGCAACTTATACATAAATAGCTTTCTAAGTGGTAAAGTTTTCTTATTATATATTTTATTATTATTATTATTATTACTGTTGTTATTGTTATTATTATTATATATTTGGAGGAAAAAAGTCTTTGGCAGAAATTTTTAATAAGAAAACTTACTCTGTGCCCCTTTATGGAAGAAAAGAAGTTTACCAATTGTGTAGTGTAATCTCTCATGTTAGTTGTTTGCGGACAGTTTCTGAACACTCTTTTGGACCTATGGAAATGGATGTCTCTTTTATCACAAACTATGATCATAATTTCAAAGTTTTATGAAACAGAAAATTCAATTATGTAGTCTTCTCTAGAGAAATCTAGACATTTCAATAAAATATTTGCTTTTGTAGATGTTCTCCTGGCCAAAGAAGTTGTTCTTGGGACAGATGGAACAGTCTATACTGAAATGAAAAGTACTGGAGATTCATAAATTGACCTTAGTCTAACATGAGGAGAACATTTTCTCCTCTCTCTAAAGAGTAAAGCGCTTATATATTTTCAGAGAATAATATGGTAGTAACCACACTATTGCAAAATGTGTTTGAAAGAAATTCCAGGAGGTATAGTAAAAACAAAAACACTTACAAAATCAGTTTTCAAAGCTAAACTTTCATCTCACTGATGCCAGCCAATACCCTTTATGTTTTAAAACATAAAGGGTATGTGTCCCTAGCACCATGACACTATTGATGCAGCCAATTTTCTCGTGGCTAAACTTACACTTAGACATTGGTTAAAATAGAACGGGGAGTGGGGAGGTTACCTTCACTGATGCATGTGTGGATTCATCTGAAGAAACTCAGATTTTAAGGACAATGACTTGTAAAACCACAAGAGGGTTACCCCAAACCTCGGCCACTTAGAATTGGCCACAGAAGCCTGGTTTTGAATAACACACTCTGTCAAACAGTCAATTTGGTTTCATGCTTACCATCTTCTGCTTCTGCTCAAAGGGGAAAGATTAGTTTAGAATGTTAAGAGATGAATTTGATGAATAAATAGTCTCAGGAAGAGTATTTTCTTTTCTGGGAATGGGTCCAATGAATTACCCAAGATATTCTCAAAATTGTTCATGCAAATATCTCTTAGTCAATCATTAAGCAAAATTTCACCTGCAAAATTCAGTGATCTAGATTTTTAGGTTACTCTTCCTCAGTAAAATATGTTGAGAGTTATAGAGGGGAAAGAAATATTGTTATAAAGAAGGAAATTTCAGAAGACTCAGAAGCATTATAGGTTGAAAGGTAAGAAACAAATCAAAATATATAAATAGGTTAGTATCTTGATACAGGAAGACTACAATGGGAAGTCAAAGCAGGCATTATACCATCAAAATGTTTTAAAATTTTGTAATGATAATGAGATTTCACAACTAGAAGGAAGTAAGATGGTGGTAGTATTGAATGGGGGGGATGCTACTTACTTTGAAACTTAAAAAAATTATCAATAACATTTATTTTAAAATCATACGGACAGCCACTGAAAAATCTGGCTCATCTATTTCAAAGTTATCTTTCCTAAAAGTCTTCAATAAGAAACATATTATTGGCATTATGTTACACAATTATTCCTCATGGTGGTGTGACACTTAGAATATTTTTGTGTAAATACCTAATTTGCAATCTTTGCTTTGTAATCGAATGTAGGTAATAGCATTTTAGCCAAATTCAGATGCAAACAGGTTGTCAAGAAATTTGATATTGTTGATTGACAGTTATTTTTTTAAATGTAAAATTATATGAAATAGGACTTCAGGTTCAAGAAATCTGTTTTTACAAATTCTTGGGCCTCTTGGGGACCCGGGTTTATAGTCAGTAATAATGTTAATATCAGAGAGTAAAGTGCATTCTTTCCTTTGGAATGAAAACGCCAAGGGAGAGCTTTTTCTATAAGCAAACTGCTTAACTATTTGGAAAACCCACTGAAAAACGTAATGTGTGAAAGGTTTCACCTCTTTATTTTTGAGTTGCATGGATGGGAAGCCCAGCTTGCTTCCCCCTTTGAGTGCAAGCGTCATTTAAAGCCACTTGTCTGGAAGAGAAATACATTTCTCCGTTGCAGCTAGGCCTCACTGTGTCAGCTGCTTCCCTCCACAAAATGAACATAGTTACCTTGAAGAAAAATTTGGGTTAGGTAATAATTTTCCTCATTTTGTATTTCTCTTGCCTTCTGAGGAAGTGGAATAAGTCCTCAGCTTAAAAATAGGCCCTCTTTTCTTCACAGCTCATATATATTAGTTAGAAGACACATATTTCAATGATAATGAAGCAAAGTGTTTCAAAGTATACACTTTGGGGATTCCCCCCTCACCCCAGTTTGGCTCTTGTTTGCCTCCAAGGCATTAGCAGATAAAAGTTTTTCTTAAATCTTTTTTAGACTTGAGGATTTGAAGGGAGAGGAAACCAAGTTTAGTACTTCCTTTCCTTTTTCATATCTGTTTTCTTACCTCTTTCTGCTTCAGAATGTTATGAAATCAACCAAGAAACAAGAACAAAGCTTATCATTCTATCCTTAAATTTGTGTTTGCTTAAAGTATAGAGCTTCTAGTTCTTCCATACAGAACCGAATATCGCAGCAAAAATTCTATCACTTGCTTTATATCTTTCTGATATAAATTTTAGATTCTCAGTCACTTCCTATAATTCAATCATTATTTATAATTTTAGCATATTTCAAGACCATTTTTAGAACATGCACAATTAAATGCTTCAAGTTCTGTGTATATCTTAGATAGAATTAAATTTGTCTTTTTAAATAAGATGTTCAGGGAATTCTTATGTATTCTAACGTCTGATAACAATTGTCATAGAGGTTGTTCCCACCATATTATGAGAACAAAGGAAAAGTTGGATTTTTTGTTTTTGTTTTTGGTCATCTAATCTGCTACACACAAACACACACACACACACACACACACACACACACACACACACACACCCCTGATTATTTGGAAATAATCATCCATTCTATGTGATGGATATGTAGTTAGGTTACAGGATAAACTAATACAATAAAGAGCCACCAAAATACAATGCTTTAGATAAAAAGAGTTTATTTTTCATGTGTTGTCCTGGGTAAGTAGGTGACTCCAATCCAGAAAGTCATTTAGGGATCCAAGTTACCTCTACCTTGTTACGCTGCTTCCTCTAAAGCAGGGGTGTCCAAACTGCGGCCCGCGGGCCAACTGCGGCCCGCAATCCATTGTTAATTGGCCTGCAGCAAATTCCAAAAATATTTTTAGTTTACTTAAATAAACCAGGTGAGGCAATACGTACTTCACCTCGAGTGAGTGGCCCGGCTGTTTGTGTATTTTACCGCATATGGCCCTTGGTGAAAAACGTTGAAAAAAGTTTGGACGCTCCTGCTCTAAAGTGTTGTCCTCATCTGCATGGCTCATGGTCAACACTGGCTCATAACATCATGTCTAGAATCCAGCCCACAGTAGGGGAAAAAGATGTAGTAGAGGACAATAAAATTTCTTTAAAAATGTGATCTACAAGTTGTATACGTTACTTTTACCCACTGGCTAAAATCAAAAGAATTTCAACAAACAGAAAACCAGCTTAGTTTATATGATATACCAGAAGACAGCCAGAACACTTCTAATCCCATTAGAAAATTCCTCACCTTTCTTCTTAATCTTAATGTATGCCCATGTGACATAATCAATGCTAATAAATTATTTTTAATCTTTCTATCAATAATTATTACAATTGTGGTCCTATTATCTTCCATCTTTTCATGAAAAATGCTTAATATAGTCCCATCTTGGAAAAGAAAAAAGGAATTTTTACCAAATGTCTTCTCAAATTTTAATTTGCTCACTGCTAGAGAGTGAGCCAGAAATTTAGTCATTTCTTCTATGAAATGCTAACTGGCTCAGTAACTGTATAAAAATATACGTGGATAGAATTTGCAAAGTGAAATTCAATACTAGACACTAAAGAAGAGTAAATAAAATGATGTGTATACAATAGTCATCCACGTTGTCCCCAGTGATGAACCCCTAATCACAGTTACATTTGGTCTCACTACAAACATTGGGTACAAATATAGGTACAACCAGTCACCTGACTGATTCTTCTTCTTTATTACTTTTGGGGAATGAAATGGAAAAGATTTGAGTGGTGTTCAAGAAGAGATAATGAAAACTCACTCTTCAAAATTCTCAAATCTGATCATATCCTTCCCCTGATTTGAATTCATTCCATGACTTCCCATTACTCTTGGGTTCAAAACTCTCAATTGGGAAGGTAATAAACCCAACATAAACCAGATTTCACCCCAGCCCCCACCAAAAAATGTGGGAAATTTTTTATTTCACAGAATGAAAAATTTCAAGGATAGATTATCTTTAGGTTCAGCTAAATGAAGTGGCTCCAGTGATGTGGACAAGACTGGGTCTCATTCTCCACATCTGTCTGCTCTCATTTTGTCTATTTTAGCTCCATTGTCAAGTAGGTTCTTTATGATAGGTGCTAGAAACTCTGGGCTTATATTCCACATTTGCAGCAATCCCAACAGACAGAAAATGCCTCTTCCCCAGTCCTGGAACTATCTCATTGCTTTTGAGTTGACTGGCCTTGACATGAACGTGTGATTCAGACGTACAGAATCCATCATTAAAGTCAGAGATGTGCAGTGTCCTGATTGCCCAGATCGGTGTGGATGTTGACCTTCTGAAGTTGAGAGTGAAGTCAGATTCACCGAGTCACATGTAAAGAAAGTGGGGAAGAGTCTAGTAGGAGGAAAAAGGAAAAGTTGGATTTTTCTTTGGAAAATCAGGGAGTGGACCTAAGAGAAATGGATTTTGGATAGGCCAGATCACACACATTTATTACAATTCACCTCTTGGCTGTACAATGTTCACATAGCTTTTTCTTATACTTAAAAATTTAACATTCCCCCAGCCTACATTAAGCAATAATATCATATGGAATAAAAAAACATATGTACCAGCATCACTCACTGCAATTACTGCATCCAACCCGAGTCCAGACTCTCTTGGTAATATACATTCCTCATGGTTCATAAACCTACTGAAAAATGAAACATTTAACTGTTTCCAACAAACATAACATACCTTTATGAGGAGGAAACAAAATAATTACCATAAAAACTACTTGAAAAAGGGGAAATGGGAGGCAGGATGGCACACAATATACTGTCGGAATATATGCTACCCTGTTGGACAGGAGCAGAGGGGTGGGTGTCTCGTCTTGGCTTTGGAGTGAATTTCTCGGGGAGCCCTTCTGTCTGCGCTTGAATCTAGCTCCTGGGGTGATTTCGCTTGTAGTTTGTCCTGCAAGGCCACAGCTGAGAAAGCTCCTGGGGCCTATGTGCTTTCTGGTTCTCATACTGGTTCTGTTAAAGTGGGTTTTAGGGTTCTGAGGATTGCCTTGGGGGTTGGGCAATCACAGCCCTGAGGTTATGGGCGTCAGAGTTTCTCTGGAAACCATACTTCCTTAAAAACTTACTAAACTGTACAGTCTGTTTTCAGTAAATTCAGTGAGTTATTATAATAGCAGCAAAACGCAGTTAGTGGTTTTTGATACCTAAATCCTTGAATCTAGATGCCAAAGGAGTTGTTTCTGTCTTCTAACAATTGACTTTGATGTTCTGTCAGTGGATGGGTGGGGTTCCTGGTTTCAATCTTATTCTCCAGTTTCAGTCTACCCTCCCCACGTTTGCTAGCACTGGATTTAGATTGGAGCAGAAGGCTTGACTTTTCAAACTCCAACGTTAAAACACTTCTGACTCTCAGCTGTCCGAGATTTCAGGATAAGGGCTAAAGGGCTGCTGTATTTCCCCTGATTCCAGAGGAATCCGGTTTAACTGTAGCTTGTCTCTTTCATAAAGGAATTTACTAAACCCCACAAGAAGGAACCAATGCATTCCTGATTTTTTTCCAAACAAGTCCTCTAATCTCCAGTCTTAGTAGGCCCATGTTTTGAGCCCAAGATACCACAGACAGCAAGTTAATCAACTGTTGTGTTAATTTCTCAGCTAAAGAAAGAGAGGTCCTCATTTCCTCTTCCCTACCGGGATTCAGCTATTTCCACACTTTAGAGTCTGTTACTTACCACACTTCAGTTCTTGTGCCATTAAAAAAAAAAAAAAAAAAAAAAAAAAAAAAAAAAAAAATCAGGACCCTTCCAGATCTAAGTGACTAAAGTATATCTTAAACAGGTTTGCTTGGTAAGAAGAATTTACCGGTTCACAAAACTGAAAAGTTATGGAGCGCCATTCAGTGACGTCAATTGGACTCCCCTCTTCCTCTCTCAGCCCCACTTCTCTCTGTATTGGCTAAACTGGACGACAGACACTTCCTTTGAAAGTGTAGATGAAAAAAGGGGTTTTATGGAAAGTAACCTCACAGGGTGATCAAACCATAAATTCCCAGCTGGACAAGTCATGACGGGTAGTCACATCCCAGACCTATAACTTCTTCCATGAAAGGTTTTAGGCCAGCCCTGTCCATTGTTCCTGTGCATCCAGGTTAACACAGCTTTGAGATGCCAGAAGTAATACCCCTGGAAAAGGATATTAACCTCCAGAGAGCACATAATCATGGTAACTATCCTGAAATCCAATCCCCGCTTTGCTTTCTCCAATCTTCCTTAAGTTGCCTCCTTCATTTCAAATACATAAAAGAAGCTGCAAAACTATGATTCTCCAGAGCATTGGAGATCTTGCTCCCCTGCATGCGATGTCAGTTTGGCTTAAATATACTCTTCTAAGAATTCTCTGCAAGTTTGGACATTTCTTATGTTGACAAAAGAATCAAGCTTGTCCCCTCTGATTGCCACAGCTTTAGGTTTACATCCCATAGTGCTAGCAATCACGGTACAAAGAGAATAATTGTCCTCAACACTACCAGCAAAAGGCCCAGAGTAAGCTTATTGGTTCTGATTTGCCTGACTTTTGTTGTGTTTCCAGCTTAATAATTCGTGTGGAAAGAAGCAGAGGTTATTCTTGATTGGCCAAGGTTTGTTTAACATGTGCCAGCTCCTTAGTGCAAAAGGTGGTCTAGCTTTCCCTGAGCCTCATGGTTTGAAGGTTGGTTCCCCAAGGATAAATCATAGCGTCATTACCTGACAAAAGACAGAATGGTTCGTGAGCAGGTGAAATCAATAGATAATGACAAAAGTGACTCACTACTTCATGGGACCTACACGCCCTGTACGTGCTGGCCCCTGTCTGCCTCAGCAGCCACATCTGATGGCATTCTCCAGCCACACTGGCCTTATGCCACTTCCATTTCTGTTCCTGGATCTGCCGTCTGCTGCAATGCCCTCAGCCTGGAACAAGACTCCTCCTCATGCCCTGTTCGATGGGTTCATTTCTACTCATATTTCACAGGCTTTTTCAAAGCTCACTTATCACTTCTTCAAGAAAGGCTTAAGTTGACTTCTACACTGAGTTTTAGCTTTCCTTTATCTTCCCCCTCCCCACCTTCCAAACTTCTTCGTAGTGTTTGTCACAATTGCAATTCAGTATTTAATTGTGCAATTACTTTTAGCTCTATGCGGACAAAACAATCCGTCTAAAAGTAGTAGTCATTGAGTGAAGAAACAAAGCACATGAACAAGTGGGCAAACTGAAGGACTGTGGGGAGCTGTTGTAGATCATTGTTTTTCTCCTGTTAACCTCTATATTCCTGGATCTGCTTTTCTTCCGACTCTCCCTGATGCACCAATATCAATTTTTCCTTATGTTGTGTTCACTATTGTCTTACAGAGAAGATATAGTTGCATAGCAACACATGACATAGCAAAACCGATTTTTAGTTACATATTTGTGGACAATATAGCACGTTGCTCAGTGCAGAGTGCTCATTCTCTGAAATAGACAAGCCTGGGTTTTGGTGTTAGTTCAGCCATTTACTAGCTCTTTGGTTGTAGATATGTACTTATTCTCTCTGAGCCTTTACTTATCTGTAAGTTGAAAGTAATATCTACCTTATAGGGTTCTTGTAAGAATATAAAAATAATATATTCTTTATGCCCAGCATTCAGTAGGAAGTCAATATTGGTATATATTCTTATGATTATTCTTGGATCACAGAACTGTCACTATAGTAAGAAGCATGGACTAGAAACTACAGCTATCACTGCACATCACCCAGATGGAGAATCTCTTGCCACCATATAAAACCTTTATGTATGTATTACCTATAGCTTTTAACAATACACCCCTGTATTTTAAAGGAAGCTCTGACTTCTAGAATTTTATATTATAGTCATCATTTCAGCCTTGTCCAAATCATCAGAATTTTATTCATAATACATTTCACAGACCCCATTCCTCTGTCCCTCCAAAAACTCGTGAAGATAGTTCAGAGGGCCCTCTAGAGAGGGAGAGGTGGAGGGAGGGCACAAAGAAGTGACCTCCTTTAGCCTTTGTCACTCACTGTCTACTATACCCTTCATAAACCACAAAAAATGAAAAGAAAACATGCTCAAGTCTCTCCCATCTTAAAACAATTTTTTCTTCAACCCCACCTCCCCCTGTCTCTACTTTGCTATCTCCTTCCTCGTCTCTTTTACTAAACTTCTTTAAATAGTCATCTGCACTCCCTATCTCCACATCCTCACTTCCTGTTTATCCTTCAACCCTGGGCAATCTGGCTTCTGTCACCACTATTCTACTGAATCTCCCTTTGCCAAGGATTGCAATCAATGTACCACTGTTATATCCACGGGACACTTCTCCTTACTTGTCTCAGGTGACAGCTCAGTAGTATGTGGAACTACTAAGCAAGCCAGACCTCCTTGGTGACGCTTGTCCTCAGTTGGCTCCCACACCACCATCCACCTCCAGTTTCCTCCCTTCAGGGCTACTCTTCTTTCTCTCACACCTCAAGGGCGCTCCTTCTCTGTTTCTCTCCTGGAGCTCCACTTTCCTTCTCACTCAGAGCCTAAAGTTATCTTCCTCAACTGGCATCTTTATGCAGATAACTCACAAATTTATAACTCCAGTCTGAATCTCTTTGCTAGGTTTCAGGCTCTGATGTCCAACTGCTGGCTGCACACCTCCACATGGGCAGCCTTCCAGTACCTCAGACTTCACTTTTTCCTCACCGAGTATGTTTTTCTCCCATAACTCCCAAACTCCTATTTCCAGGTCTTCCTCTCTTCCTGTTATTTCCATCTGTAGTGAAAGTCACCACCAACCATCTCACTGGCCAGGTCAGAAAGCTAGGTGGCATCTTTGAGTCCTGCCAGCCCTGCATCAGAGCAGTTACTATGCTCCTTTTCTTCAACTCTGTGAAACTATGGACCACTCCATTGTTCTCCTTCCTGGTGCCTAATCTCTAATGCAGACACTCTAATTTTTCCTACCTAAGTGGCTTCCATCTCCTTACTGATGTCCTAGCCTATGCTATTATGTTCTCTTAATCCATTCTCGTCGCTACAACTATAGAGCTACTTTCAAAGTCCAAGTCTGATCATTTTCTTCTCTTTTAAAACCCATTATTGATTTTGCATTGCACTTTGGCCATGATCCAAACCTCTTGCCATGATTTACACGAATCCTCATGATCTGGACCCCAATCGTGCTGCAGCCTGAGTGTTCACACTCTCCCTCTGATGTTCTCCACAAGTCACTTGGAATGTGTTTTATTTCTTCAGGCATGTCATGTGCTGTTGTGACCCTGTTCTTCACATACTGTTTTATCTCCACCGAGTACTCTTTTCTGACTTTCCACTTGGCCTGAATAATTCCTATTCATCCTTAAGATTGCAGCTTAAATGGTTGCTTTCATGGGAAGTTTTCTCTGAACCTGCAACTAGGAGGAGTTAAGCATCCTTCCTATTGCACCCAGAACATTGTTCTTCACACATCTGACATGGATTTATCATTGCCCATTTACATATTTTCCCCCGTTTGACTCTAAGCTCTGTAAGGGCAAGGGACACATCTTGTTCACTGTTATATCACTGAATAAGAGAATAAAAAAGTATATTGATGTGAGAATAATACAGGGAGCCATCACAACAAAGTGTAGTTTTAACATAGAATAAGGCAGAGAGAGCAGAGCATGGGAAATGCCACCACTAAGGTGAAAACAGAATGAACAGACATGTCATTATTATAACACTCTTTTGAGGGATGTTCTATGACTGTATTTCCATCCACATCTGATCCTTCTGAGTTTTGAGGCTTTCCCAAGCAGACCCCATAATGTCACCATTTGACTTGGTTTAGTTATGGTCATGCACTGATTATACTGCCTCTGAAGAATGTGAAAACTAAAACACAAATGACACATATGATAAACTATGATAAATTAGAAATTCAGACTTGAAGAACCATTTATGCAATGGAAAAGGAGACTAACCATCCTTCATTTCTAAAGTTCTTTGAAAACATTTCTGAGAAGGAATCCTGACTAGGCAAGTTTTCATTTATCTCAAATCCTTTGGTAAGCTTCTCCCCAACCTCTGAATTCATAGCACAACATTTTCATGAGCAAAGAACGCAAAAGACCCCAACGAAAGAGTGGACCTATAATTATTTCTCATGTCACCAAAACTATGCTTTTGAATTATATATGTTGCTACCAAAATCCACACCCTCCATATAGGCTGCCACGCATGAAGTCTCTAAAAATTTAAAAGTAAAAATGTAAGATATCAAGTAAAATAAATAGTCACCAAGAATTAACAATTCTACAATAAATTTATCTATGTAAGCTTTTCTTCTAAAGACATAGGATATATGGTAAAGTGTTATTGCTTGGCAAGCAGCCCTGTTGGAGAGCACTGTCATTTGCAAAAATTGTATAAAACTTGTCTTTTCATGAAAACGTTTAGGGCAAAAATTTTACTCATTCCAGATTGCGTGCATAAAGTTTCATTCTGAGTTTTGGTTTCATTAGAAAATCTGTGAGTTTGAAACTCTGACTGAACATAAATCTATCAAAACCCACCCTGTCCAGACCTACTCACTGAAAAAAAAAAAACTGTTTCAATTAACTACAGATATTTAAATATATATATTCTTTATGAAAATGTGAGTCTGTCTTCTTGTCTAACAATTTTCAATTTTTCTTCTTTAAATTCTCTCTCTCTCTGTCTCTCTCTCTCTCTGTCTCTCTGTCTCTCTCTCTCTTTGTCACACACACACACACACACACACACACACACACACACTCTCTCCTACCCAAACATCTTTTTTTTTTTTTTTAATGGCATGAGAAGGGAGAAATAAAGGAAGAGCTCCAATATTTTATCTTTCAAGATTTTGAGTAACTTGTTATTCTTCCTCTGAGAAATGTTTTTAGGGAATAGATTAACTTTCACCTCACATTTGGAATGAAAGAATTTCTACCACAGTGGATGGCCTACTTTAAAAAAAAAGAATAATTTAAACACACTTTTTCTAAATGTTCTGTTACTGTAGCATTCTCCTCTGTGTGAGCACAGGCAAAAAATGAAGAGGTGATCAGCCTGAGATACATTGTCACAAGTTGATCAGAGCTTCTTTTCTGCCCACAGGAAGGAATTAAAGTTGGTTTATTTGTTTCCCTTTGGTTTGTAAAAAGAACATTAAAGAAGGCTTAAGTCTGAGAATGTATCACCTGCTGTGTGACCCTGGGCAAGTTACTTAATCTCTCTGACATGTCCCCTCATGTGTTAAACACATGTTCTCTCGTGCTAAAAAATAAGTTGTGTCATACCTATTTTCAAGAGTACTGTGTATACTAAATGAGATAATGTATATGAAAGACTTTATTTATTTATTTTTTTGGTAGGTTTTCAGTAGCAGAGTCTAGACTACAATCCAGGACTGTGCCATTTATTTATATCAGACTGAGTTTAACACTTCCAATAAGTATGTTTTTATTAGTTTCTCTTTTTAATTTTTTAAATATATCTATTTTATGAGTTCATACTACTTTTACCTTTAACAGCAGCCCTCACCCATCAAAATTATGATTTTACCCTTTCCTGAGTTTTAAATTTAGAGACTCTTCTAGTTCTTGTTCACGAGAAGGCAGTGGCTATTGATGTTTTATGATTTAAGGAGATTCAGGAAAGCTTCCTTCATTAAAATAAGTATCATCACTTGGGTCACACCCACCTGACAATCCCCACCCCACCCCCACGAAGCTAAACACACCCTTCTCCAATATGTTTCACTTCCTTCTCTCTCCCTACCTAGTTTTACTAGGGTCGGTGATCATAAGATTTCAGAGAAATAAAAATTAGGAGCCCCCCAATGAAATGCTCCTTTAGGATTTGTTTTTGATGTTCTGATTTAATGTGTGTGTTGGTGTGTGTGTGTGTGTGTGTGTGTGTGTGTGTGTGTTTCTTTTCAACTTTTCCAACTTTTCTTTCAGGAACCCCTATTTTGTGGTCACTGCTTGGATATAATTTATTCTCTTGAGGATAAAAGTCACTATCAAATGCAGGAAAATTGTTTGGCAATCAACCCATGTTCAATTCAGAGGCCTGCCTAATTACTGACCGATCAAGGAGGTTTTCTGCCAAACAATATTAATATTGTGCTCTAAGATATAAAATGAGAAAACAAATTAAACAGAGATTGGTAGAGCAAGTTTTGCAGGAAGCTACTCGGCCTCTCATGCTCCCACAGGCTTTGAGTTGGCGCTGAGTCAGATCTCATTAGCTTTTCTCACACATCTCTAGAAAGTATGAAAACACAACAGAATATATGAAGAAAACTGGATGTCAAATAATGGCTAGCCTATTTCTTATTGTTCTTTCTTTTCCATACAGACTATCGATAAGAAGGAATTAACTTAACTCATGGGGGTCTAAAATTTGTGTATTCCCTATAGCTCTTCTTTCAGGAAGAATTACACTAATAATTAATATTATGCTCTATCATATACTCCTAAACGATTACATGGCCATTAGACTGGACAAAGAAATAAGAATCAATTTGTCTAATTGTCTAAAGAATGGTTTAAAAATTTTAGAAAAATATGACACAACTCATAGTTGCCTCGAGAACAAAAATTCCGAAATATTCTTCACAAATTGAACTCAGGCAGCTTTCAATACTTCTTTTTCCCCCAACTCATCAGGGTATCAGCCCTATCATCTTATTTTACCCCTAATCTCTCCCTTTCACTACTGATAATCTGGGTCATTCTTGGACTGCTAATTATTTACCTCCTACTCAAGGATATATATATATACATATATATAAATGTCTTGTTTGTTTTCTTCCTTACTTGTCAGAAGAGAATTTAGAAGGACTTAATCAACCTGAAACACAGACAGGGAGTCACACACACAGCTTTGCTAGATCTTTGGAAAGGTGTGAAGGCTCCCCCAGCCTAGAGAGATACATTTGCTCCACAAATGACAACACTGTGTGCCTATTAGGTGTACGTAAAACTTAATTGTTTTCATTGTATTTTAATACATTAAGCTATAATCATGATTTTTAAGCAGAGTCGTACATCTGATTGTGAATCTGTTAAAAAATACTGTTACTCCAGCCCCACCCCAGACCTCATTAATCAGTCTCTAAGACACTGGTGGGAGTAGAGGAGTGGAACTTAGTTATGCATATTTTCCAAAAGCTCCTCAGATGATTCCAATTCGTTTCCCAGAGGAAAGATTTCATGCTACCCCATTCTGAGGACTTTATCCCCAAAGATTCACATGTCCTATTAATGCTTTCAGTAGGTGGCGATCTTTCCACCTGCCAGCTTCCCTGTTTGGCAGGAATGAACCCCTAAGTCATTCAAGGAAGTCGGGAGCGGATCAAGGGTGCTGCAATTCCCTTTCACCACACCCATTTGAAAACAGATAGCAGAGCTTATCTTTCTAAACCATTTGTTAGTGGGGTAAGACATATGTTAAAGTAGTTGGGGCAGGGGAGCGGTGGGGGTGTGGTATCACATTTATTACACAAATGTAATCATTGTTCCAAAGAGTTCAAGCATGACAACTTTTTAGCATAAAATTGGAAACTGAAGAGAAGGGTAGAAAGCAAATGATAAGAAAAACCAAGTAGAGATTTAGACAGAAGAGGGTCTGTTGGGTTTTGTTTGTCTGTTTGTTTTTGTGTTATATGAAGAGGTGAAAAACACTGATTTTATTGCTAAAATAAAACACCTAATTGTATGAAAACTTACCATGGTGTACACATAGATATCTATACCTACTAAACGGGGCGATAGTACAGTGTACTTGCAAGGAGGTGAGCTTTAGAATCAGACAAATCTTGATTTAGACTTGGGTTCCAGCTTTTTAATCCCAACCTGGTTCCTCAATCCTTAATTCTCAATAAGATATTACTTACCTTATTTGGTTGTAATAAGCATTAAATTCAAAGAAAAAAGGGGGTAGAGCTATCACCCCAGTGTTTGGGATAGCCAGTACTTAACAGATAGTATTACCAATGGAGTACTAAGAATAAGCAAATGTAGACGGTGAGTTCTTTTTTTGTTTGTTTGGTAACAAAGAATAATGCAGAATTATTCTGAGTTTTGAAGGGAAGATTCCTATATCAGTCAGTACTAATAATCATGAGAAAAATTTAGAGGAAGGTGAGCAAAAAAATATATGGGGATAGTTTGGGTAAAATGTAAAAGGCCTGACCTTGAATTCACAAAACTTGCATTTGAGAAGCGCTCCTCTATTTACATACTATATGATTCTGAGAAAGTCACTTAACCTCACTTTTCAAATGTATAAGATGGGAATTATTAAATGCTAATTTGAATATGGCATGTGATTTTGACTATTAAACATAATAGTGTACACTTTATCATAAAAAAACCAATAGTGTACAAAAATGTTTTAAAAACCATAAAATCCTACATAAATATAAGATGGTGCTAAGGTAATTGCTAATAGTTAAAATTTATTCTTCACTGGCGCTCATCATTAAAGTTGAAACATTATTCTTTCAAAAGAAAATGACATAGTGAGTTACCAAATTTGAATAAGAAGAGTAGTTATAGTATTGTGAAGAGCAGTTATAGTATTGTGAAGTTAGAATTTATAAGAAGAAAAGATATTGATATTAGCAACATATTTGCAATACTTCTAGAGGCATTTCCATGATTTTTGTCCCACTAATGATCCTAATATTCTTTTTATAATGGCTTTGGCAATATTTTAACAGGATTAAACTTGAGTTTCACCTGACATTTCATTTTGCCCCCATTAAATCAGTACACACTTCGGATTGCTCTTGATTTAAGTAAGATAGGATTAGAACATTTGTATCTATTTCTTTAAATTTTCCAAATTACAGAAAGAGAAATTAACAATATGAAGTTCAGAGAAAAAGTAAGTAGAAATCATAATAATAAAAGAGACTCTATCAAGACTGTTATAATATTATGACCCCTGGCTTTAGACAATAATGATTTTATTGATAATAATTTATATCAATAAGTTAAAATGTGTATAAATGTTTAATCTATTACTGATTTTTAAAATTAGCATTCTGTAATACCTACGTTAAATATGTACCTTCGAATGATGTGCAGTAATGTCACCAACCAAAGGAAACAAAAAAGCCCCTTCATAGCAATGACCGCTATGTTGTTTGAAGGTCACTTGTCTTTTAGGCATGCAGAGAATCTTCATCAGGTCATACTTCAGAAATATGTTTTCAGAGATGGGATGCTTTAATGCTTTTGTTAAACCACTATAATTACTTCAAAGCAGTATGTATCACAACTATTTCTCTTTGTTAAAGAGAAGATCAGTCCTTAAAACTTCCTGTGCTGCAGGTGGGGAGGAAATTAAGCATTACCTATTATTTTTTTGTTGTTGTTAGTACAAGAAATTTGCATTGTAAAGCAAGCTGCTGTTGTCAGCCCTTTAATGGACAGAGCAGACAGGAAGCTGTCTCCACTCTAAGAGGCTTAGAGACTGAGCAACTGAGTTAGACAGCAGGTGCCCAGGCCAATCAAGTCAATTTTCTAACACAGAATAGCATGTCATGGAACTTGTTCTATTAGTCTTTTTTCCCTGTTAAAGAAGCAAGGATTTCTCTGTGTGGAAGCAGTGCTATTGGTAGTTGGGGGGGGTGGGAGGGAGAAGGTAAGGAATTTGATAACAATTGACTGTTGTTAATACAGTAAATTATCTTTTAAAAATAGATTATCCACACCTATAGGAGGAATCTCAGGAATGCACACAATTAATAAAAGCTGGCTCTGAATTACACATACAAATGTGCACTAATGTCCAGTAAACAACCGATTGTGTACACTATATCTTTTCTTTCCCAGAAATAGCAACTAAGAGTTTTTTTTAAATCAACAAAATAGCACTAAAATATTTTACATTGGGAAACCTTCAGAATTTTACTTCCTTTTGCTGTTGAAAAGTCATAATAGCCAAGAGGAGTAATGTATTTTCTTTTAAATTAACAAATGTCATGGTGGTTAAGGGTGTGGTGGGGGTGCAGAGAAAGAAGTTGGCAAGGAAAGGTTTAGGGCCTGTTGCAAAACCAACTGCAAGCCAAGAATGATTCCAGATAGACAAGAACCACCTGTTACAACACACACAGAGAGATTTTTAAAATGCAATGAGAAGGAGGTGACCTTAAAGACCATTTTTCCAATTACCTTATAAGTAACCAAGGGAATGTACAGATGTTTATATGAGACACGTGACTACAATATTTGCCACATTATTTGAAGACGTTATATATTTTTAGTCAATCAAGAAAAACTCCTAGAAGTAGATGTTTTACGGTTGGTAATAGTGATAACTACCTGGGCACTTACCTAGTGTCTTATTTAATCCTCACAACAACGCTATTGTTTTAGAGGGTGTTTAGTAGATGAGGAAACTTAACGGAGTTAAGTACCATGATCAAAGTCACACATTTAGTAAAGGACAGAGTCAAGATTAACTTAGGTCTGTCGGATTCCAAAACCCATGCTTTCAATAATTCTGCTGTACTGCGCACCACATAAATGTATGTCATAGTCTTTAGAAAACTTTACTTTTTGGACTTGAAAAGCAAATCCAAGGAATCTCCCAAACAGTTTAAAGTCCATTAGCAATTGCCAAGACTTTGATGACACACTAGTGTACAATTAGAAAAGATGGGAATTCATTTTCACAAAGCGAAATGCTTAGGGGAAAATGAGCGATTTTGCTTAGCCTATGCAAAATCAGAAACCTGGGTTAACTTTGTCTCAAAATGGAATAAACAATGTTTCATTAGAACAAACTTTAAACATTCTTCTTAGTAACAATGTGACACATAGTTCCTTTTAACTTTTTTCTAAGAGAAAATATTCCAATTTCATAAAATTAGCGGAAGATTTTACTTCTAAAGAAATTATAGACACAGAAAAGTGGGATATACAAAATAGTCTCTGTTGACTTAAGAGTATTGTGATCACAGTGTAGTGGTCCCATAAAAGATGTGCTCAAAACATCTATTTAAAGTTTGAATGTCAGTAACATGAGAACTTGTTAAAAATAGAAGGCAAATCCCCAAAACGATCAGATATAATGATTCATATGGGCTTTGTTCTTTATCTTCAAATTAAAAATAGAAAAAAGGAGCTGTAAAAGGAGGGGTAAAACTAATAGGTGATAGAAAACAAAACAGAACAAAAACCCTCCTGTCAATGGACAGGCGTAGTTATCGAGTCCCAAAAGTCAGGGAAAATCGGGTGTCCGTCATAGGGAATTTTGTTCTTTTGGGGTCGATTTCTTCGTTAATTTTACGGGTGGATTTTTTTTTTCACAGTAGAGACTCATATGGGAGAAAACTTAAGAATTTGAAGGTGCAGGCTTATTTCTTACAACCGAATCTAGCGAGAAGTCTAGTCACTGATGAGAAATTCATCTTGGATTTGTGGGAATCCCTCTACTCCCCAACCCACGTGCCCAAAGTAAACAGAAGGTGGGCCGGGCGGGGAGAAGCGGGCCTGGGTCAGTTTCTTAATCTGTCAAGTCTCTAAAACTACAGACCCCTAATGCACTTAGAGCATGCCCTCAGCGAACTGGGGAGTGCTTTAGCTCCGCAAGATTAAAGTGACAGTGGAGAGAGGATGCCAAAACCGGGGCGGGGCAGGGGGACCGGGGACCTACCAGGGGATGGGAGTGCGGGCCTTTGCAGGAGGAGGTAGGTGCGCGAGGGGCGTGCTCGGGGATGCCCGCGAGGAAGTGGGAACAAGGGCTAGTGTGAGGTGGAGGTGGGTGCGCGCAGGGGCGAGGGGCGCGCAGTTACCTAGAAGCGGGTGGTGGAGTGCTGTACCAACAAAAAGTTTCAAAGGTTAACCTGGGGTCTCGCATCCTTGTGCCAGGCACCCACGCCACCTCGCCTGCGCGCCTTAACCGGGGGTGGAGACCTGTCCCCAAGTCCTGGGGGGGTCCGGGTCGGCCTGCGGTGTCCGGGGGCCGGACCTTCCCCCGCGCCCGCCCCTGCCCCGCGCTCAGCCGCGCGCGCCGCTCCCCCCGCGCCTCTCGCTCCACGGCGCCAGGGCAGCCCGGCCTGGACCGCGCGCGCCAGTGTCCGGCCCCGGGTGCCTCGGCCTTGGTGCGGGACGCCCTGGAGGGGGGCTGACTCCCTGGGAGCCGGGGCTGAGGGACCCAGGGCGGTGGCGGAGGCCGGGCGCAGGCGGAGGCGGAGGAGGAGGACAGCGGGGTGGAGAAGGAGCAGAGGCGGCGGAGGCGCAGAGCTTGGGCAGCCGCCGCCTCCCCACGAGCGAGCGCTGCGCGCCCAGGCCCGGCTCGCATGCGAGTCACGTCCGCCCCCTCGGCGCGGCCGCCCCGAGACGCCGGCCCCGCCGAGTGATGAGAACAGACGTCAAACTGCCTTATGAATATTGATGCGGAGGCTAGGCTGCTTTCGTAGAGAAGCAGAAGAAAGCAAGATGGCTGCCCTTTAGGATTTGTTAGAAAGGAGACCTGCCTGCAACTGCTGGATTGCTGCAAGGCTGCGGGACGAGAACGAGGTCAGAGCGCTTCTCTTTTGCCGTGAAACTCCCTTTCCTCTCCCCTTCGCTTTCTCTCGGGCTTCCAGGGACAGGGGAGCAAACCCTGCAGTGTCACCCACGAATACCAAGAGGGAAGAGGGAAGCTTCACAAATTACTGGAGCCTCTTCAACATGGCTGACAAATATAGTTTTAATTCTCTCCCCCGCCCTCCTTAAACCTATAGTTCTGTGTTCTTTTCTTTCTCCTGCTATGGCTCGTGTCCTCCTGACCCGGAAAACTTACCTTTGTGACTCCGACCAGCCGGTTTCTCGGCCTTTTATCCTCAGGAAAGTGATTTTGCTTTGCTTCCCTTTCTAAAATAGTTAAGCTTTGGGGGGGCACTCCATTTCTCTCTAATTCTCCCACTCCCCTTCCTAAGTGTAAGTCAAACGAGTCTCTGGTCTGTCCTAACCCACCCTGGAAAGAACAGTGACGGGAGGTTTTTTGACCCTTTTATGTGCTGTCGGTCTGGGTCTGGGTCTGGGTCTGGGTTCGCGTCCGCCCCTTCTGCCCCCGTGTCCCCTTTTCGGGGGGCGTACTGAGCGAATGTCACGGGGACACGGGGAACTGGAGTACACTAAGTGAGGTTTTGTTTTTCCCTTAAGTCCGCGCGTTTTGTTAGTGGTGCCGAGTGGGAGAGGAAAGAATAGTTCCTCCGGCCACCCAAACAAGACCAGAACACACTTTCTGAAGATACATCAGTTCTGCGATGGGCTGTGCCTTGAAGCCTGGGGAATGTTGTATAAGTGAATTTGTGGGCAAATCTGTGTCCTGGCTTTGTGCTTCTCCCGAATCCGCTCCTTTGGGCTCCCCGTAAGTGACAGGCAGACACAAAGGCAGGCGCAGGCCTGGGGAGGGGGTGGTCAGGAGGGGGAGCGTGGAGAGTTGGAAGACTGCAAGGTCAGGGGCGCCGAAAGAAATGAAACCCAATCCCAGCAAAGAAGCAGAGAAGTAGAGAGCAAATTTCTAACAGTCCCGTCCAAATTTCTCTTTCTCTCTTGGCTGCTTGGGTCTTTTATCTCTGCCTTTCTCTGTGTCTCTTTTCTCCCCCCACCCCCAAATTTGATGAATCTTTTCACTGGGGCTGCTTGTCTAGTAGTGTTATTAAGCTAACAGAGTTTCTCTGGAGAGTTTTCTACCTATGGCAAAATAAAGTGTGGCCTGGATAGACTCCTGGGAAGGTAGAATATGAAATACAGTGGCTATTGCTTTCATGACACACTTTTAGTTGCCTTGAGTGATTTCCCTCCTTCTTCATCTAGTGCTTAGGAACTGAAAGAAGGGCCATTTTCCAGTTGTTTGCTTACAATTTAGTTAACTATTTTTATAAATTTTTATATTTGCCTGTCTAGGAAGTAGGATACATCTGTGCATTTCAAATCTCAAATCATGTATTTTAATTTTCCCTCTCTAATCAGAGATAATAATGGCAAGTCCAAATCCAAAAATATTCATCAAGAAATGATCCAATATAAGAGGAACCTTGTATCTTAGGGGAAGTTGGGATGCAGAGAGAAGAGATACTGGTTTTGTTTGGTTTAAGGCTGTGGGTATTGTTGCCTGGCTAATGAAATCATATTTGCATTTTAATGGAAAGTTGAAATACTGGAGGGAAGTTATATTCTTTTACATGTTTGCAGGTGTGTTTTACAATAGATTTGAAGTAGAATATAAATTTCAACGCAATAAATATTGCTCTTTTTAATGTTATTAAGTAAAGAAGAGTTAGTGAAGGACTGGAAAGTCAAGCTTAAGTTATAAGTCATGTATATGACTAAAAGATGGACAGAAGGAAAAACACAATAATGAACAGTTCCCCATAAATCAGATTTCTGAAACCATTTGTCCTCAATAGTTCGCTTTGTAACTTTCTATTTTGATCTCTGGAGAAGCAGTTTACTTTAATCATTGATACTGGAGGTTATTTCACATGATTACAAGGGAGAAGTATTACTCATCTCTGTGGAATAGAAACAGCTCATCTGGTTAGTTATTTGTCATAAAATATTAAAGGAAAAAACACTTAGGAATTTAGCATAAATGCTTGGTGTTCGCTGAGAAAACTATGGTTAATTATTTTAGCAATTCAGAACTAAAAATAAACAATTCCTGTTGTGAACAGACTAGTATTTACCTACTTTTTCAAATATTGTGGCATATGTTGTCTTCAAGTTATTCAACTAATAATAGATAATATTTTCCACTTACATTGATAATTAAAAATACATACATTGGTTAATAATTTTGGTTGTGCCCATGAAGCCTTCTTCTTTACTATCATCAAATTTAGACTCTTTTGGTACTTTATGAATCCTATTTGCATGGTGACAATAGCTGCTAATTAATGTTGTATGAGGGCTTCAATGATTATAAGGAGGAGATGTGCAAATTATTCACCAATCTGAATAAAAGTACCACTTTTCCATTTATTAGCAAAGAAAAAGTATTTGAATCAGTATGGAACAAAGAGTTTATAATAAAAGACAAACTCAGTTCTTCATTTACAGTATTTGTGAGTCAGTTACCACCTGGATGCTCCAAAAATTTCATAGATAGAATTGTCTTGGTTAATTGAATTTTAGGGGAGTGACAGTGGACAACCACAAGATAGACAGTAGTTTTCCTTGGACTACAATGTTGTTTCGCTTATTATTGAACTAATGGTCAATGAGAAATAACTTGAAATGAGGAAAGTCCCCCCCACCTTTTCTTTTTTAAGTTCACACATTTACCTCTCTATCTCTCTCTCTCTCTCTCTCTCTCTCTCTCTCTCTCTCTCTCTCTCTCTCTCAATGCTTTAGTTAGATCTGGCATTGTGCTGGTCCATGCTAGGAGCCAGAGGGATTGATTTAATTTTGATGAAATGGCCAATGGATCCAGACATTGGCAGGTCAATATCACTTCCAGAACTAGTGAAACATACCTGCCAAGGAGCTGTTGTGACAGACCTCCAAAGTCCTATTTGGGTACTGGACTTACATTAGGTAATAAAAACTGCAGTTCATGTTTTGGTTTCACTTGCTGAAGTTAGAATTTCTCTATCAATCCCTCCAAGGCCCCACCCATACACAATGTTGTAAGCCAAATGTCACTATTGAAATGTATTTCCTTACTTGCTGACCTCATTCAAAAGCCCTTCTTATGATTCACAGACACACCTAGGCAGAAACTTTATTTTCCATCCTGCCTCAAATCCATATTGGTAAATTCTTCAAAGTTCTTATGAAATTACCTTGAAATAAATGTTTTCAAAAGCTGTGGTGGATGTTTGACATTTTAGAATGTCTGATACTGAGAAATGTTAGATCTGCTTTCGTATGCTTTACTTGTTTCTACTACAAGTTCAGTTGTTGTCATTGCTTAATAGAATGTCATAGTCTTGCCTAGTCATCTCATATTACTAGAGGGAGTCTTCTTTGTTTTATAAACAATATGTAGACTGTTTTACCAGAATTGTTTCTTATCATGAGGACAGGTTAAAACTTTGGACCAACTATCAATGTTGGTTCATCAAACTAACATTTTTTTCCTCAACTATGATGCCACCATTCTTAAAAGTAGTAATAGCACGAAAGCCAGTAGCAGGAAACTCTCTCACAAGCCAACTTTACAATTGGAGCCTTAACTGTGGGAGACTCAGGTTGCCAAGTAGAGCTGGTGGTTATCTTGGAAACTGTGCTGAAGAACACAACCACAAGTGATTTTGCCAAATATACAGTATTTGCTTGGTCTAGATCTCCAATTTCTATTTTGACTCACTGCCAAAGCTCAGTGAATTATTTCTGTGACATTATTATACTGTGACATTATTTAAGGTTATCTAGTGCATCTGTTGGTTTGGTGTGTACCAGGAGAGAAGAATTTTAGAAGGGATAGGGTAAAAGTGAGTGCTTGAATCATTGTGACTGTAAGCCAAAAAGAATTGCATCTGTCTACTTCTTTCCAGCATTATTCTGAATCTGCATTGCACATGGCAGAAAATCACTGACTTAATATAACAGATATATAATCTTTTCTCAATAAAATGGGTTTTGGTTGCCCATTCTTAAATAGTAAAGCCTATCAGCTTTGATTTATGCTTTCTCCACTTGTCATGAAATGCAGTTACGTTGTGCCAGGCTTCAAGAGGTAGAAATACATAGTAGGTGGGTTTTCAATATTTTGTATAAAAATAAATTCAGCGATAATGTCAACCTATCTGCTGTCTTAAAAGTTCAGAACTCAATATTTTATACTTACTAAGGGTTGTTACTCAAATTGACTTGAAATCAAGCTCCAAGTAATCTGATAATTAAATTAAGAGATGCGTAAATTGGGATGAAGTGTTCTGGAAGGACAATTTAGGACATAAAATGAACTGGTTTGTTTCACTGAAAATACTGTGTTTCCTTTAAATTAGACTTATATCTATTGATAGAGTATTAAATTGATTTCTGTGTATTTTTGTTCCCTAGTAGAACCTAGTGGTGTCCTACTTAGTCAAGATTTAATGAGTGGGAGGAGAATGGAGAGTGATGTAAAGGAGATCAAAGGATACAAACTTGCAGTTGTAAGATGAATGAGTTCTGGTATGTAATGTGTAGCACGGTGACTAGAGTTAACGATACTGTATTGTATATTTGAAACTTGCTAAGAGAGTAGATATTGAAAGTTCTCACTACTTATCCAGATTGTAACTATGTGAGATAATGGATGTATTCATTAACTTTATCATAGTAATTATTTCCCAATATTACACATATCAAATCATTATATCGTGCACCTTAAACTTCCATGACGTATATGTCAATTACATCTCAATAAAAGCTGCAGAAAAGATTTAATGAATGACATAGAACTAGCAAAAATTAATGCCATTTAATTAGAAAATGTGTAATCCATCCTCCCTAATAAGAGAAAAGATAATGTAAAAGTTTTTGGTGATGGTGATGATAGTAGTAATGATGGTGCTTTTTCCTTAAAGGTAACTTCTGAAGGCTACGGCATTTGTCTCACAAAAGTAATCAGTTGTGAGCATACAGTTTAATGACTTCTAGTAAATTAATACTGGGATCACATATTTTTAATTAAAACTGTTATTGATGTAGTTGTAGATTTATATGCAGTTATATGAAATAATACAAAGTGGACATGTACATTCTGCCTAATTGCCCCCAGTGGTAACATTGTGCAAAACTGTCGCATAATATCACAAGCAGGATACTGACATTGACATAGTCTGCCTGTCTTACTCAGATTTCCCCAGTTTAACTTGCAAATGGGTGGATGTATATATTAGTCCTATACCATTTTATCACGTTATCACATCATCAAATATTTTTAAGCCTTTTTTCCTGAAAACAAAAAAGTTTAACACAGTTCTACTTAATCGTGTGATTGTGCTACCATGACTTATTAAAATGTTCATCAGAATATATTTTTGTTTACTTAAATGTTTTTTTCTTTTTTGCATAAAATGGCCTTTGTGTTCAAAATACTTTAAGTTGTCTTAATGTTTTATGATTAAGTAAGTTATGTCATTTAATTCTCATCATAACTCTAGAGATAGTTATTCTCCCCATCTCAGGTGAGGAAACTGAAGCACGGTGAGGTTAAATAACTTGCCCAAGTTCGTACTGCCAGAGAGTGGCTTCACTAAGATTTGAATTTAGGCGGCCTGTCTCTATAGCACAATCTTTTAGCTACTGTGCTATCCTGCCTTACTACAATTAATAACAAAAGTATAGCTGTAACATAGGCTACATAGGGAAAATCATAAAAAAGAGACTTCAAATGCGTACAATTGTCTGTGCAAGACTTGTATGCAGATATTCATAACAGCATTATTAATAATTGTCAAAAATTGGAATGACCTAAATGTCCATCAACTCATAAATGGATAAACTGTGGTATATTCATACAATGGAATATTATTCAGCAATAAAACGGAATGAAGTACTGATATATGCTACAACCTAGATGAACCTTGTTAGAAGTTAAGTAAGAAAAGGCCATATATGATATGATTCCACTTAGATAAAATGTCCAGAATAGGCAAATTTAAAGAGTCAAAGGCAGAGTAGTTATTACTAGGGGTTTGGGGTAAGAGAAAGGAGGACTGACTGCTAATTGATATGGAGTTTCTTTTAGGGGTGATGAAAATGTTCTATAATTAGATAGTCATGGTTACACAACTCTAAAATAACACAGAATTATACACTTTAAAACAGTGAATTTTATTGTATGTGAGTCATATTTCAATAAAGTTGTAAAAAGTACATACCATTGACAAGATATTTGGCTTTCAAAAAATTATCTCACGTCTCATACGAAGAAATGTAGGTAATGTTTGAATTGAATTATAGGAGGCTAAGCATATCTCCCTAGAAAAATGGCGCCAGTGAGTCTTATGTAGTTGCCTTTCTCTCATAGATGAGAAGAAGGATACTTAATTACACAAAAGTACAGCATTGTGTTTAGTGGTGGATAAGAGCCTTTAGGAGTTCTATGAGGTGATTCACTTGACAGTTGACAGGTTAGATGACTTGGTGAACAGGTCTTAATGTATAATTGCAAGAAACTTTCTTTAATATATTCAATTACTTAGCCATTTTCCGATTGAATTCAGGAGATGTAACCCAAGTGTTAAAAGGAATTTCTATAAAAATTGCCATTCTTGGTTAAACTGCTGTGAAATGTGTAGTTTAATCCAGAAATATATAGTTTAATAAGGCCAAATCCTAGATGATTTGTTTTTTGCATTAAAATTTCTTGTCTATGTATGTGAAAACAAAATGGCACTGGAGGATATATAGAGTAGGCTGTCTTCCAAATTTTAAATTTTAACTTTATATTTCCACTTTATATATCATCTATCAGTTTTTAAAATTAAAATGACAAAACATCTCATTGGATTAAGCCAAGAATCTGTGTACTGATATTGTAGTACATTATAGATGTAAAATAAGGTTGAGAAAGAAATTGCAGCAGTTTTTGTGATGCTAAGTCAAAGTGAGATTAAGTCAGGGTCAGAATGTTGATGGCTCTCCATGTTTTGCTATGCATGGCCACAGTCTTTACAAACACTAATAGAATTTTTACAGATTTATTAATGGTAAAATGAGACCAGATTTTTAGGACTAGTACCAATGAAATTGGGACTAGTTTTGGACACACGGTGAATTACTTGGAGTTGGTTTATTTGAATTTCTAACTATGTAATTGTAGATACCAGACATTCTTCTTGTTGAGCAATGCTTATCTTCCTCCTCCTTCTGATGAGAATGTTGGATTGCCGCCAGTTGGATCCCATAGCTTGGGGCCATGACTGATAAGTGGGGTGGGGGAGATTCAATGATCTGGAAGCATTCAGCTTTAATAACGTATACGTGTTCTTGCACTCAATAAGGAAATGTCTTGGCTTTATGTAATTGCTGTGATTATCACTTTTTCAAGGAAGAGCTGTAGAAATGAACCAGAATACTTTTTAAGAGTATGATTATAGCACTGACTTGTAGGTTTGTTGTTTATTTTGTGACAGGCCCAAGTTAGACACTCATGTTAGAATCTTTAACCCATCAAGAAGTTGACAATGACTGTTATGGAAGTAATAAGATAGAAAATAGGTCTGGTTCTCTTTATGGGAGAAATTAGTAACTTACTTGTATTTATCCATTTTTGTTTCTCTGAGCACTTTGTAAACCTCCTCAGCTGACAATGGATTTTTATACTCGTATGTGTATCTCCATAATACTCAAAATGTCTACTGGGCTTAAGTGTAGTACCCCGTCTTTGCTTTTTTAATGCACTTCCAAACACTGTAATCCTTTTCAAACAAATTAGAAATAGAGAAAATGGGATATTTTGATTTGTTGTTTACATTTTTAGCTTTGCTTTTTATAAATAATACAGAAGATATACTGTATTCAAAAGAAAAACATAGGGCTGTGAATTTTTGCTGATGGATGTCTTTCATCAGAGGGCAGACTTGGCTATGGTCAGGCATAGACAAAACAGACCTCCCATTAAGGTATGCCGTACACGGTGTTGATAGTTGTTCATTTGCTACTTTTCGTAGTTTGAGATTTGTCACAGCTGGTTCTGTGAATGCTGTAAAGTAATGATAATTTTAATTGCTATTGTCATGTCTCATTAGCTATTGCTAAAACCTGCCTTATTAAGTCACTTATTTCCTTGATAGAGTATTAAATCTAGTTTCTATGTCCAGATTATACTTTAATGGAAACTATTCACCCAACTCTCAAGATGGGTTTTTATTATAATCTCCTCAAATTGGTATATATATATATCTGTCTTGCAAAATGGGCTTAAATAATGATAGTGAAACCCAAAGCATATAACATGGTCTATCTCTGAGTTATTCCTCCTATTTTTCTTCCCTGTCTGCCTTAAGAAATAAGGGCACCCATTAAAATTACCTTAATTATTAGTTGTGCTGCTTCTAAGTAAAGTACCAGAACCTGAAAATAATACAACGATATCCACCCAGATTCCATCCCTAACATACTGTCTTGTTCCTATTAATTTATTTTTTAATCTGTTTGTTCTTCAGTACTTTTTCCATTTTTGTTTGAAGTCTCTTACTTTGAAGTTATAGAATTTTTATATTTGCCATTGGCTATAAAATTCTCTCAGCTCCTTCATAACCTTTCATGATTTTTGCATTAAAAGGATTACTTTTAGACACCCTGTAATTAGTTTGGAAGATTATTAGCTTTTTGTTTGTTTTACTTCATACTTCAGAACAGAACAAGAAATCATTTCTGCAAATAAAGTATCTGATTGTTCATAGAATTAGAGAGAGTATCTTAAGTGAATTCACTTATTGAAACATTAATTTATAGATGATGTATTACAGAATTGTATACCTGAACCCTATGTAACTTTACTAACAATTGTCACCGCAATAAACTTTAATTAAAAAAACAAAACAAAACATTAATTTACTTACATTCATATTTTAATGTACCAAACATAACAGATGAAAGGAAACATAAGTGGATAATTTTCAAACATGAGGGAAGAACAGATCTTTCAAACCAAAAATACTCACCACATAAATTATTTTCATAAAAAGAAAAGCAGGTACATTTTTGCAGGAAAGCACATTTTAAACTTTGTACTGTAGACTTAATCTGTATTCTAATACAGCCACCTAAATGGTTATTTTTTTCTCCTATGAAGGTATAATATTTATAATTGACGTTAAGAGGAAGTTGTATTTAATTTTGGAAAATCGACCACATTGTTGCTTGGAGAAAAACCTTGTTTTCTACTAGCAGAAAACAAAGCTAGTAGACATTTTGCTAATGACTTACCTTTTTAGTGGCTGTGATTTGATTATGTGTTTCTACTGAAAATCATAATTGGAAAAGACATTTGGTTATTAACTTTGGGAACTAAATTTTCAGTATTTTGAAATTTAACCTGTTTACTCTTCAATGTGATTCTTATTTCAAGTAGGAAATTTTATGGACATTTTTATGGAGAAATGTTTAATATATAATTTAAAAAGAGTTCTATCAAGTGTGTGAAATATGTAGGACATGGCATTGTAAAATGACTTAAAAGCCGTTCTTAAGATTTTGTTGACATCAGAGTATTTTTAAAAACAAGCTTAATTTACTCCTAACAGTTTTGCTTTAATTTTTTTGCACTGTTATAATTTGTCATGCTTTAAATAACCCCGAAGTTTATGGGGAACTTTTCACATTTGGTGGGGGGGAAGGAAAAAAAAAACTTAGTTGTTGACATTGTTATTTTTATCTGTTATTGGTAAAAATTCAGTCTCCTTAAGGAATGGTTTGTTCACAAACCCATTGTAAACTACAAAATGAATGTAGATAAGGGTGAAATTTAAAATAAGGCAGGTAATATACTAAATTCTGTTTCTTTTCACTCGCAGACATTGGATCGTTTTTGCTGAAAGCGTCCTGTAATTTTATTTGGCTGTAGATTGTCACTTTGCAAACTATTTGCCTACTTAGTGTATCTCTACTGGTGTGCAATCCCACCTGTCATAGTATTTCAGTTCACACTGAAGTAAATGAGCAAATAAAAATAAGAAGTCTTGGGATGCGCTGAGGTAAAGTGCATTCAGAATGCATTGTTGAGATTACAACACTTATCCTACATTTAATTAAGTAGGCCAGTTAATTTTGATCCTCAGATCAGGAGCTACTTAAAGAAGGAAAGAAATGCAGTGGAGATCAGTCTTTTCATCCAGTTCTTCTTCCCACTATTTTTTTTGGGGGGGTGGGTGGGGGGAGATAGGAGAGGGGGAAAAAAGAAAAAAAGGAGAAAAAAAAAAGAAAGAAAAAAATAAATCACCCTTAGAGATAATTCCTTGACACGCATATGCTACTCTTTAGAGCTAAAGAAATGGGAGGTTTCTCTTTGGAGCTTGTTGATGCTTTCTCGCTTTCTGATTAAACGCCATCACATCAACATTTGACACGTGGGTGCAGTGAGCATGGCAGCGCTACTTACAAACACCGTCCTAGGATTCCAGAGACTCTTATGTAACAGCTGAGAGACTACAGGGCTTTGTGTGTCTGTGGGCGGAGGTATCAAACAGTTTAATTCATAGTCTGGGAGCCCTTGTCTGGCTCTGACAGGGTCATGAACCAAAGATCAAGGTGTCTGGGTCAGGATTGACCCGCCCAATAGGCAGTTTTTCTACCGAATCCTCAAAGGCTGTACCTTAATACCAGGTTAATCTTTTTTCCCCCTCCTGCAGCAAACATAACCAGTGATGCCAATTGTGTGTGTGTGTGTGTGTGTGTGTGTGTGTGTGTGTGTGTGATTTTGTAAATGTGGGCAGATTGTGCCTTGGTTCTGGTTGTAATTTACAGTGCCCCTGGGACTGAAGTGCACGTCCTGCTGCAGTCTCACAAATGCCTTTTTAAAAAAGTGTATTTTCATATTTGTAAGCATCTTCAGATGCAAGAAAAGTCATAATCTGACTTGCTGACTAGACACACTGACCACAAAACACTCAAGAAAATGATTATTTGATCATTCTCCGCCTCCAATCCTATACTTATCCCTTCCCCTTCCTCTCTCCTCCCCTTTCAATTCCGTTACCACACCTCTCTCAATCCTCCTCCATTTTTAATTCTACATCAAGATTTGGGGTTAAAAACAATTTTTTTTACTTTTCTGTACTTAGGGAATTAATTGTTCTTTTTTTCCTAGGTTGATTTTAAGAGTTTTTTGTTTATATTTATCAATAAAAAGAAAGTCTTGATTTTTAAAAAAAATAAGAGTTTAAATGTCGAATCCTGTGTATCTGTTATGTTTCTTGGTGCTTTTCATTGTAAATTGTAAGATGACTGGTTGGAATATTTAAAATATGAGTAAATTTTAAATTGTTTTTGTATTGCATGTAAGGATCATTTTAGATGCACATCTTAATTGATTATCCAAAAATAGAAACCTTTTTGCCTAAAAAAAAGAAATTAGATCATCAAAAAATGAACTTGTAGTTAATTAAAAAGTTGGCTTATTTGAACTCTTCTTTCATAGAACATAATTATACTACCTTTCTAAAAAGAGGAAAGATCAGAATCTTTGAAATGTGGTACTATAAAGGAAAGAAATTTGTTTAACTTTTAAAAATAAAAGTTCTTTGCCAAGATATA
Source organism: Rhinolophus ferrumequinum (assembly GCF_004115265.2). Lineage (NCBI taxonomy): Eukaryota > Metazoa > Chordata > Mammalia > Chiroptera > Rhinolophidae > Rhinolophus > Rhinolophus ferrumequinum. The sequence goes on from NC_046288.1 coordinate 55,243,566, forward strand.
AACCAAGCCACAAATCTATTGTTTTTTAAGTAACACTTGGTATAAGAGAAGTTTGGATCTGGAATAATTTAGAGATTATCTGTCCAAATATATTATTTATATTTGAGACTTAAAAATCAATTTTACTGTTTAATAGCTGAATCTGTTCTCCGTTGAAAGAAATTACCAAAAGAGTGACTCATTTAACCAAGACAATGAAATCTAAGGATGGATATTTTTCATCTCTGTTGCTGAGTAAAACTTCCCTCTGGATTTGAAAAGATATAACTTACTTAATGTTTATCAGTTATAAGAAACTGTACATTTCTAATACATGGTACAAATAGGTTATAGGCTTAAAAAGATTCTTTTCATTTCCTTGTTTGCTTGTTTTTCATTGTTTTGGCCTGAAGATTATGTATTTATCTTAATCACCGAGGACCAAATAGTTAAAGTTTGCATGAAATTACTTATAAGTATACTTCCCTACTAAGAGCAGTGCCATGTCTGAACACTCTTAGGCTTTCACGATAATCATCTTATCCTATAATTGGAACATTAATATTTTCTCCTCTTCTTATACCTTTGTTGGATAGTAATTATATATGATTATAAGCTGAAATGATTTAGAATTTGATACAGGCTATAAGTTAATGCATTTCTGCTAAGAAAGGGATTTAAATATAACTTTCATTTGACTATAGTTTCCCTTGAAGTGGCAGACATGCAATAAAAATTGATTTATTCAATGGATGAGCTATCTTCGTAAGGACAAGACTTAGTTCTATGTATTGTCTCTGTATTATAAAATACCAAAATGGGAGATTGAATGTGAACTATGCATACCAAGAGGCAACGTGGTATTGTTTATCCCTTTTCAATTACTAAGTTGTTTATCCCTTTTCAGTTACGACTGAGTGTGTGTGTGTGAATGAGTGTGCATGCACACACGTGTATGTATTCTCACATGTGTTTTGGACTTTTGATACATGAGTTAAGTACTCTTGGCAGAAATGGTTAATTAAACAAACCACAGTAAAAGTCTCTGTCTATGACTATGAAATGAAAAGATTCTGATGCCATGCATTTTCCCAAATATCACGATGTTGCAAAAAATCCTTAGGGTCTTTTGTATAAACTGCTTTTATATGGTCCTTTTAGATTCGAGCTGTGGAATCAAATAGGGGCTCACACATAAAAACAAACAGTGGGCTTTATGATGTTAAGTTGGCCCCCTGGAGTTCCCTCTTGCCTGGGAGTTCCAGGTCATCCCGATGCCTTCCCTTGTAGTCAAGCACACCTGGTTTTAATGTTTACACACACTGTTCTGAATTCTGAACACCAGTGATGTAACACTGGGTGGTAACACCACCCAGAGTCAGTAATAATGGGGGGGAGAAGGAGTGGTCTGTATTTCATAAACTGTTTGATGACCAGGATCATGAATACTGATACAGAATAAGGAAGCTCTGATTGTAGTAAAATTTGACTGGGCGGGGGGAAGACATGAAAGATGCTTAAAGGAGGGTTCCCCCAAATCCCCACATTGTTTATTTTAAACTATTCTTACCACCTGAAAGGAGCTTTCTACTTTGAACTTAACATAGTAGTAGTAGCTTTTACCTGGGACAAGTGAGTAAGTGCTTTATTATCCAAGGACTGGAGGTGATGAAGCTCTTAGAATGCCGCTGTCTTTCATAATCAAGCTGACTCAGACTCTCTTAGAAGTTGTGGCAATGTAACCATCTCTACTAATGTTACTACATCCCTGCATGGAAACAGACAGTTGGAGTTAGAGCTGCCATTTTCTCTTGTTTTAAAAGTGTTTCTCACCCATTATTTCTGTTTTGTTTTTGAAAGTACGTCATTCCTACTGCATATAGAAATGCTTTCCAAAATCATTGACTATGTTTGTATGGAGCTACTTTGTAACATTAACATTGTAATCTGTTTAAGAGTCTATATCTGCAACAATATGGGGGAAGAACCCCTCTTATCTGGTAGAATCATGATAAAGGGAGAGAAAAGGTAAATGATAATTTTGGAAAATATGTAATAATAAAATGGTGATATTCTACTAAATACAAGGAACTATGTTTTACATGGAAAAGTGCCTAAAACAGTAAGGAGAAAACCTGTAAAAAATGAGACTATGAAGAGTTTTCAATGAATAAATGCTCTATCAAAAATTAAGACCATTTTAAAGATCTGTTTCAAACTCTTGCCTATTTGTAACAAATTATCAAAAAAATTTTATCCATCTTCCTTTGAACTTTTAAGGTTTTTTTAAAATTAATTTTAGGACTGTGTGTTTAATTCTGTGTGCACGTATGTTTGTGTTTGAGATTAGCTATATAAAGTAGAGATTTTCCTAACTAATAAGATATTGCAACCTGGAGTCCCACCACCTTCACCTCAACATTTCAATAAATCATTAATCAGATTTGCAAAAATGTAGTTTATTTTCAAACATAGAATCAGATTGTTATTGGCTTTATAGACTATGTTGCTTTTACATATGCGAAAATTGAGGCACAGGAAGGGAAAGACAGTTGCCTTGAATTGCTTAATAGGATATTTATCATTCTAATAATAGCCAATATTGAATAAATTCTTGCATTGTGTTAAGCACCATGCTAGGCACTTTGCACAGATTATCTTATTTAATTCTTACATCACCTCTTTTTTTCTTCCCATTTTATTGAGGAAGAAACTAGGACTTAGGGTTAAATAACTTCCCTGTACATTTTGAATTATCTTAGACATCTCTCCTATTTGCAAATTTATCACTAAACACTATAGAATATTTTACTGTGTTTATTTGCCTTGCCCCTTTCCATTTCTGCTTCCTTCACCCTATCCTTATTTTTTTTTTATTTTTAGTAATAGTTATTTAATGATGGCAATATTTGTTTATAACTTAATAAATGCTGGACTCCATCCTGAGTAGACATTTTTTTTTAATTAAAATTTATTGGGGTGACAATTGTTAGTAAAGTTACATAGGTTTCAGGTGTACAATTCTGTAATACATCATCTACATATCACATTTTGTCTTTACCACCCAGAGTCAGTTCTTCTTCCCACCCTATTCTTTTTTCATTTCCCTCCATTGTGACTGTAATTTCTTGGTCTCCTTGGTGTTCTCACCTCTATGACATTTTTTCCCCATCCTCTTCCAATTATTTCTGCTTTTTTCACCATTTTATCCCTCCAAAGGAATCTACATTGCCTCCTTATTTCTAAAGGATCAAAATCAACTTCTGTGCAGCTGATGCCATCAAACAGTCTGGTCTGTGGGGTTAGGAAGATCTAGTTTTGAATCCTGACTTTATTTGTTACAAGCAGTGTATATTCTTACTCAATATGGTAGCTTTAACCTCTCTGAGTCTGCTTCCCCATCTGTAAAATTGGAACAGCTAGTAAAACTTCCCTCATATATTGCTGAGATGGTCAGATGAATTAACGTAAATAAAACATCCAGCATATTACTTGGCAAAATTGCAGTGATTAAGTAAATACTTGTTCATTCCTCAAGCATGTGTTGAGCTTCTATCTATTAGGAAAGAAAAGATCCACCCTTGCCTTTGTGGAGTATATAGACTCAGAGGAACAAATCAGTACTATGATTTAAAAAAAAAAATCATAATGAGATGGAAATTATAGGACTCCCAAACTGGTCTTGTGAGGAATTTCCCAGTATGCTTCCAGCCATTTGCTCAAAGATGTGATAGGTACCTCAGTTGCCTGAATGGCCCTAAGTACTTGAGTTGGCATAGCTTTCTCAACACTGGGGCCTGACAGAGAGTTACACAAGTCTAACAGCATAGTCTCTGAAGAATGCCCCTAGGGGAAAGAGAGGAAAGATTATTTCCATCCCTTTTACCATTTTAATTAAGATACAAACTATGAGTCCATGGTTTTATCTGTTCATAGTCATCTTTTACTGTCTTTATTAGTAGGTACACTGAAAGGATACAAGCTTGTCATAGAAATACAAAATGATAGCATGCATGATTTAAAAACTAAGGATTATAGATGTTACACTTTCTTACTGTGTTTCATATCCCATTTTTAGGAACAGGAACAGATACTTTGGCATACCTTGCTTAAAGATAGATGATAGTCTTGTTGTCATCCCAGGAGCTTCCCATGAGAATGAAAATTCCTTATATGGTGGTGTCATGGGATTTAGGGCCCATGTTACAGATGTTTTGGAGTGTCTTCCAATTAGTTAACAGTTTAAAATATATCAGCTATTTATGTGTCAGCAACTGTCTTCTTTCATCAAGATTGAAATTTCATTGAGAGCAGGATCACATCGTGTGTGTCTGTGGAATCTCCTACAGTAATTAGCATGCAGCCAAGTACATAGCGGACCCTCAACACACATACATACATACTTACTGAGACACTGGTTGTCATGGATAGGTTGGAAATATTCTTGAGTACCATCCTAAGTCTGAACTATCATTTTTGGGAAATAAGGAACACAAAAAAAGGACATGTGATTGATTGGTTAGTTTCTACAGGTGACTTTTCAAAAATGACAAGTACGTGGTAACAACAAAACCAAACAATTTTAAATAATACAATCAGAAGTATGTCTTCTTTTTCTCTTACATTAATACATTTAAATTTCAAAATTACCAATGTCAGACTATAGCTTTCTGACTTTCTACCATGTAAGATGTGAAAGTTGTTATTCTTCATTTCTATCTACTTTTCCTCCCCTGCCTTATGCCAACTTCTGAATTCTATACCATTATTTGATATTGCTCAGTTTATAATATTTACATTCTGTTCTGCATCTGTAGTTATTTCTCCTGTGCTTTGTTTGTTGCTCAATGCTAATCAATAAAAAAAATAGTATTTACAATGTTGTGATTATAATAAATAGAGCACACTATAATTCCTAGTAGTGTGGTTGAACATGTAAGAGAAGGAAAAAAAATGATCCCATGGTACCAAAACTTTGTTTGTTCCAAGGATAATATTTGAAGCTTCAGGGTAAAATGGATTCCATTTTCTTAAATTTCTTTAATTCCTGAAAATTGTGCCATATTTTAGTTTCTTTCATTTTGGACTTAACTTTTCCTGTGAGCTTTTAAATTTTGTTTAAAATTCTAATCTCCTTTGTTCTTTTTGATAGAAGAAACACATTTTTATCATATTGCAATGATTTTTCCAAATTTTTAATTATACTACTTGGTGAATGAAATATGCTTTCTTCTTAAAGTCCTTATTCTCTGTGCTCTCTAATTCTTCTAGGCTGAATTAGAGTTTCTTTTTATTATTCTCCTGGTTCAGCTCACTGTTACTTTAGTCTCGTGTCTTCCTTGGTATTTGATATTTTTTTTCTTTTTACTAGTCTACCTCCCCAAGTCTGCCCCCACCCCCTGAAATGCAGTGCAGGAGGAAAACTGAGTGCTTGCATGTCCAAAATGCCTTAAATCATTCCTCAGAGTTAAGTGATAAATAATTGTGTATATGATCCTGGGTTCAAAATAATTATCTCTCTGAACTCAGGAGACATTGGTACATTGCTGTATTTCATCTCATTTTGCTCATGAGGTATGTGATACAAATTTGGTTCAATTTTTTAGATAATTTTTTTTTATTTAAATGCTTATAGGATCTTTATCTTTTCAACTCTGAAATTCCATCAGAAAATTAAAAGCTCACAGTAAAATCTAAGTCCAAATGTGTCTAGGCATAGCTCTTTTAAAATGCATCCTTTTCAGCATTAAATTATCTGGTACCATCTGGAAACAAGTACCTTTATTCCACTTTAGGAACTTTTCTTCTATTATACCTTTGATTATTTCTTCCCCTGTATTTTTTCTATCTTTGTGGAATTCATGTTAATTATACGTTAGACCTCCTCAATTTATTTTTCTTGTTTATTTAAATACCCTCTCTCATTTGCCATCTGTTTTCCCTCTATTTTCCCCACTCTCTCGATTTTTTTTTTTATGTTAACAATTGAATTTAAAGTTCCAAAAAGTCTTATATCCCCTGATTGATTCTTTTTAATGGCAGCCTGTGTGGCAGCTCAAATTCTATGGAACAGATTGAATTTTGTAGAAAAATTAGAGAAGCAAAGAAAGAGTTAAATTTTATCTCAACTGTCTCTAAGAAACAATACAACCAACCTTGAAAAATGTGTGTGCATGCACAATATATATGTACATAAATAATATATGTGTAGTTTCACTTGTACTTTATTTATACTCTTTTGAAAAATAATATATAGCTAAAGTCTATTCCTGACTAATCGTCAAACCTCGGTGTATACTGTTTGCTAAGCCCTCACTATCCCCCATCATGTATCAGTGTATAGTCCCTGGGGATAGTCAGTGACTGTGCTATTACCGTGTTTCTCTGAAAATAAGACTCAACTCTAAAGCATCTTTTGGAGCAAAACTTAATATAGGACTCGGTCTTATATAAGACCGAGTCTTATGTTATAGTGAAATAAGACCAGATCTTATATTAATTTTTGCTCCAAAAGGCGCATTAAGAGCTGATTGTCCGGGTGGGTCTTATTTTTGGAGAAACATGGTAGTCCCTGTTAGTTCTAACAGTATAAGTTCATCCTATGCAGATGTAAGGTTGACTATCTAATTTCTGGACCTTTGATAATACTTTGCGCATCTTCATACTGTTTACCTATTTTGCTGCTCAGTAACAGGTACTAGAAAGTAAGGCTAGGAGGTGAAACTTAAATTTCATTTTGCGCTGCTCAGCTATCTTTAAAAATAAATGCAGAATCCACAAGGACATAATCTTTTCTGAGAGCTTCAATTCTCTAACTTCAGGGAATGAATGGAAGCCTAGAAACATCAGGTAGACATAGAAAAGAAATGTCCAGTCCTTCAACAAAGTTTGTTCACTGACTTGGAAATATGTCCTGAATCTGATCATTTCCCACCATTCCAGCATTTCCACACCCTTTGAAGCCACCATCACGTGTCACTTCAGTATTGCAATATGCCACTAATACTGGGTCTCCCTGCTTCTCGCTTTGCTGTCCCTCCCCTCATGGTCTTTTACCCAAACCCAGAAATTCAAGTCATCATTTAAAAATTAAGTCAGATCATGCCTTTTCTCTGCTTAAAACCATCGATGGATTCCCATTTAACTCAGAGTGAAAGCCACATCCTTTCCATGGCATACAAGGCCTCAGTGTTCTGGCTAATGTTTACATTTCTGATTCCATTTCTTGCCACTGTTCTCCCTCACTCAGATCTCCATGGCTTTCCTGCTGTCCTGGCAACAAAATGAGCATCTCCTTTCCTCCATGTTTTCTCACTTGCTGTTTGCTCTTTCTGGAACATTCTTTCTTCAGATATCCACATGCATTGCTTTCTTTCTTTCTGATCTCTCCTTGAGTGTTCCGGTTTCAGAGACACATGCCCTAACCATTCTATTTAACAGAACTGCCATTCTTTACCTTCTCTTGTTTTCTTTCAAAAGGTATATTATCACCTGACAGAGTATTTGTTTTTTAATGCAAAAAAAAAAATTATTGTCTGTTACCCCAGTAAATGTGAGATCTGTGAGAACAGGGGCATGGTTGGGGTTGCTGACATACAGCCCCTTCTCAGCACAAAGACAATGGTATATAATTTTATTTTTACTGCTTTCTCTTTAAGGTTACCAATGTTGTTTTCTTTCCTTATTTCTGCCTATCCGAAATTAAAGATAAATAAAATAGCCATTGAGCACCATAGGTATAATTAGTCAGTCTTATCCATATGGCACAGCTGAGACAATATCCCAGGCGTTTCTGGGGCCAAGGAAACATTTGTAGCTAAAATATTATACATATTGGCAACTATAGTCTTTTGTGATGTTATTATAATTGGATAGTATTTCAGTTACATTGTGTGTGTAAAAGACTTTTGTCTTTTAAGACTACTTCAAAATATAAACATGACTGGCAAAACTACTTTAAGTTTTAAACAGTGGTTTATAAATAGACTTTTGGACTATAAGCTTCTGCAAGATGAGCACTGCTTGTGTTCTGCTTCCTTTCAGTTGTGTGCCTACTGATTTTCTTCTAGGCTAGGAGAGAGAAATAGCACCATTTCCAATATCTCAGTAGCTACTATCATGATGAGATAATATCATTCCACTAGTTCCTTAGTTCTGAGTCCGAATGTCCTTGGCACTTATTTCATAGTGAAAAATAGTTACAGGTAGATAATTCTTCATATGTAAGTTTTCCGTTGGTTTTGAAATAACTTCTTTATTCATTTTAAGAGTGGCTAAAATAAATCCATAGTATTTTGAAAGCATTTTTCTTTTGGCTGCTATTATTTTTATTAAAAGCTCAAAATCCAGCAGAATTTGGATTTGATTTGCAAGCTCCATGATTGGAGTTCTATTTCTGTTTTGTTCAAAGTGTTATCCCTGGTGTGTAGCTCAGCATTGAAACATTTTAAGCCCACAATTGATATTTGTTGATTGTAGACCAGAACTTTCAGAGAATTATCATTCTAAAGATTTAGTAGCATAAAAACCCATAATGATAATGCTCTAGTTGGTGCTAGTGAAATGAAGTGAAAATTGATGAGTTTTTTCTTTATTTTCCCCCCAGATATAGAGAACTTTCTGAAATCAGAGAATTGATTTATGAGTTTTAATATCTTTTATTGATATATACAACAAACCATACAACAAGGTTTAAAAAGCCAGTTGTCCCTCATTGATCTTCTGTTCTTTACAAAAATTGGCAGAAAGATGAGAATTTTTTAAAAAAATAAGAGATCAAAAATTTTTTCAAGTAAACCGTATAACTTAGTGAGGTATCTTCCGAAATCCTTAAATTAACTTAGTGAGGTATCTTCCGAAATCCTTAAATTCTATAATGGTGCTACCAACATGCGACTCTTGAGCTAGAACTGCTTCTTGATAAAAGATGCTGGTTCTTGGTTTTTGCTGCCAGGGTTAGTTATATCTTCCCATTTACAGTGGAAAGTACGGTGTGGTACCTGGGATGTTGAAAAAGGTAATGCAACATTCATACCTGGGAATACACCTACAGAAATAGACTAGGCTCTTCCTTCCAGATTGTGTTCATTTTCATATGCTTATCTTTACCTGTTGTGGAGTCTGTTTTCTAATCTTCCCAGGCTTATCTCCTTCACATGTCCATCGCGTGCAATTATCAGACAAGCCAAACCTGATTAGTAGGTATTTGGTATTGCAAAAAAGAACTGTTGACTTTCAATGAGATGTTTGACTTTCCATGTGATGTTGGGCTGCATACTTACTCCACGTTTCCTCATGTATAAAATGAAGGACAAGATAACGTTTTTTGACATTTCACTGAACTTCAAATCCAGCATAATGATATATATATAATACACGACTACTTGCAGCATAGAACAAATGTTAAATGAATATTTGTTTCATTGCACATTGTAAGCGACTTTGTTATTTCCTTTTAAGGAAAAAATACTATTACATTCAAATGCCTGTTTAAACATTTTAGAACTATGAAGGTTAAATTCAGGATTTCTTATAGTTTGTCTTTATACTTTCTGCAATATTTCTTATAGTGTGAGTATATTAGTGGCTTTAAGAGGTGAAAGTTATTAACTCTTTTCCCACCTTAAAAATAGAATCGTTTAGTGAGGGAAAAAGTATTCAGCAGAACTGTTCTAATAGATGATATATTTTTGGTACTAAAATTGATAGGGGCAATTAAGTTTTTTTTTTTTTCTGAGTTGCCTATGCTACTATATTTTTAATGTAATTATGATGTTTTTCTGACAAAGCAGGAGCAAAGTTACTTTGGTCTTATTTCCATAAGCCATACTTTATTTATTCTTTGAAAGATGCAATCTGCCAAAACTCACACAAGAATAATTACATAATCTGAATAGGCCTATATTTATTAAAGAAATTGACTCAATTAATAACCTTCCAAAGCAGAAAGCAACAGGTCCGTATGGGTTCATTGGTGGATTTTACTAAACATTTAAGGAAGAAATTATACCAGTTCTCTACAGTCTCAGAGACTAGAAGCAGAGGGAATACTTCTTAAATTATTATATGAGGTCATTACCCTAATACCAAAATTAGACAAAGATCTTACAGGAAAACTGTACATCAGTATCTCTCATGAACATAGATGCAAAAATCCTCAATAAAATAATCACAAATCGAATCCCACAATGTATAAAAATAATTACATACTGTGGCCAAATGGGATTTGTGCCAGGTATTCAAGGCTGGTTCAACATTCAAAAATCAATTAATGTAATTGATCACCTTAACAGGCTACAGAAGAAACAAACACATCATTTTCTCAATAGATACAGTAAAAGCATTCAAAAAAATCCAACAACATGCATGATAAAAAAAACTCAGGAAACTAGGAATAGAGGGGAACGTCCTCAATTTGATAAAGAATGTCTATAAAAAACCTACAGCTAGATCACAGTTAATGGTAAGAAACTCAACATTTTCCCACTAAAATTAGAACAAAGACAAGAATGTTCCCTTTCACTATTGCTTTTCAACATAGTACTGGAAGTCGAAGCAAGAGATTGGGAAGGAATAAATAAAGCTGTCTTTTTTCCTAGATGACATGATCTTCTATCGAGAAAATCTGAAATAATCAACAAAAACACTCCAGCAACTACTAAGCAATTATAGCTAGTTGCAGGGTACAAGTTAATATATAAAAGTCATTCATTCTCCTATGTACAAGCAATGTCAACTGGAATTTGAAATTCAAAACTCATTACCATTTACATTAGTGTCCCCCAAAATGAGATACTTATGTATATATCTAACAAAATATGTTCAAGATCTGTATGAGGAATACCATAATAATCTGATGCATGATATCAAAGAAGAACTAGGTGGAGTGATAGTCCATGTTCATGGATTGGAAGACTCATTCAAAAGAAAAACTTCTCTGCTAAAGTCAATGTCAAAAGAATGAGAACACAAGCTACAAACTGGGAGAAAATATTTGTAAAAGACAGATATGATAAAATATTGTTATTCAAAATATACAAAGAACTCTTCAAACTCTTAAAACAATAAAAAAATGAACAATATGATTTTAAAAAATGGGCAAAAGACCTAAACAGACATTTCAGCAAAGAAAATGTATAGATAACTACTAGGCATATGAAAAGATGTTCAACATCATATGTCATTTGGGAATTGCAAATTAAAACAACTGAGATTGCACGGCACACTTATTAGAATGGTCAAAATTCAAAACACTGACAACCCTAAGTGATGATGAGGATGGGGAGAAACAAAAACTTCATTCATTGCTGGTGGGAATGCAAATGATTCAGCCACTTTGGAAGATAGTTTGGTGGTTTCTTGCAAAATTAAATTTAACCATGCAATCTAGCAATTGCACTCTTAGTATCTGAAGGAGCTGAAAAGTTATGTCCACACAAAAACCTGCACATGGATGTTTATACCAGCTTTCTTTACAATTGCCAAAACTTGGTAGCCAAAACTGAGATGCCCTTCAGTAGGTGAATGGATAAATAAACTGGTCCATCCAGACAATGGAATATTATTCAGCACTAAAAAGAAATAAGCTAGCAAGCCATGACAATACACGGAGGAACATTAAATGCATATTACTAAGTGAAATAAGCCATTCTGCAAAAGCTACATACTGCTTGATTCCAATTGTATGATATTTTGGAAAAGGAGCGGCTATGACGACAGTAAAATGAGTAGTGGTTTCCAGAGATTAAAAGGTCGGAAGCGGTGAATAGGCAGAGTACAGAGGATTTTTAAGGCAGTGAAAGTATTCTGTAATATATAACAATGGTGGATACATGTCATTTTTACATCTGTCAAAACTCATAGAATGTACACCACCAAGAGTGACCCCTGATGTAAACTATGGACTTTGGGTGACAGTGATATGTCGGTGTAGATTCATCAGCTGTGACAAATGTACCACTCTGGTGGGAGATGCTGACAGTGGGGAAAGTGTGCGTTTGTGTGGACAGAAGTATATGACAGCTCTCTGTACTTTGCTAAATTTTAGAGTGAACCTAAATCTGTTCCCAGAAATAGTTTATTAATTTAAAAAATGTAAAACAACCTGAAAAACCGTTAAATTTGTAGAAAGAAAATACACTAGCCAATAAAAGTATGTCTTCTCTTTCTTAAGTACAGCTATAGTGTTTCAATTTAAGTGTTCTTTTGACACTTGGCTGTCCAACATGAGGTTAAGGAAAATAACCCAATCTCCTTAAATGACCCACAACTTTATTTGCAATGAACAGTTAGTGCCAGGGCTCATAGAAAGGCAGTTGGAGGAGGGGCCAGGGGATTTCCTGAAGGGAGTCAGTCAGCGGGTACAATTCAGTTGGCTTCATTCAGTACCCGTAGTACATCAAAGACTGTAAGCCAAATTCATGTACTCCTACAGACTCCATGCCTTTTCTCAGAGTGTCGAAGATGAAAAAGTCTTGTTTAGTTTTATATGCAGATTTCCCCATCATCATGCCTCCAAAAAATGAAGTGTATATATCCTCTTCATTTCGGAAATGTCTGCTTATGACCGAAATTTATTTTCAGTTAGCTGTTATACTTACACGATTTGTGTCACCTCTGTCCTGCTTTCTGATAAAGCATGACCTCATTCATGGCTCTGGGGATGACCTATATACACTACCCTGGCATAAATCTAGAGTGTTAAGTCTTTTTAGTGGTACTTGAAGGGAAGCGTGACATCCCCCTGTAAGACTATCTACAACGAGATTCTGAACAGCTGCTATGTTCCTAGCGGGACCTGATTAAGTTTATCCCACTTTTAGGTCCTTTAATTTTACTCATCTTTCTCAAAAGCAAAGAGCTTTTTCTAGCATGCAGAGTATCTGGCTTTTAATGGAGCTGAAATAACATGCATATTACTAATGGTTATTCATTTGTTTCCCTTCACTTCTTTTACTGGCTCATTCTTGGAGGGTAGAATAGGTATGCCTTTCTGGTCAGCTGACAATTGATCTTTCTTAGAAATGACACTTTCACATCCCCAAATATAAGGAGTTAAATGCTCCAGGTTTTGTTTAGTTTCTCATCCACTCAGAGACAATGAAGAATCAAAACGTTTCATATTGATTTCCATGGCCTATGAACCCACATTAACTTGGCACCAAGGGCTTTTTTCCCTAGACATCCTCTCTAAAGGCAGAGTCATTGGTTCCTTTTTCTTTTTTTTTTTTTTTCATACTCCACTTTGCTTCAATGATGATTTAAAAATGATGGTTTTATTCTTTCACTATCTAAAAATACTGCCTCAAATTCCAGAACTTCATTCATTAGTGCATAGAGGAAAATACAAATTCTCACATGCCTGCTCTTTTCTGCTCTCATACACACGTATAAAATATATGCATACATGTTCTACAATTATTGAGCTATTTTGTTTTAAAATGTATAGTGTGTTTGTTTTACTAGGGAGCTAAATTATGTTTATTTCAGAGTTTATTTTCTGCAGTCTCTAATATGACCCTCAAAAAAGCTTTCTGAAATATAAATATCCTCTATCATTTACCATTATCACAAAGTATATTGCATATTCTAATTAATATTATCCATCTATCATTCTTTAAGACTCAAATTCTTATATTTATTCCTCCATGTTAAAGTTACTTTCCCTAAGTACCTCCTGTCTTAGTTTAGTATTCATTCCTTGTTTGCCTCTACAAAAATAAGTTTAAAAATAAAGTCTCTGGTTCTGTAAGTTATTCTGATGATGATGCTCATTTATAGTTCAACCTAGAATATTTTAAAGACCTGACAAAAGTTTCTAGTATTCATCCCCCATCTCTAAAATGTGATCTATACGCTCTGTGGTCAAGTCTTATTATTTCCTTTTTTGTACTGTGTGTGTATGTGTCTCTGGTGTGGTTGTGGTTTGTAAACTCTCAATTTAGTTATAATTAATATGTTTTTAGAGGATTTCTTTTTCCTGGAATTTCTTAATGTTTTATACTTTGTTATGTGATGAAAATGTGTGTCAAAGCAGTATAGCACAAATAGTGCTTCTCTCCTTGCATGTACTCTTCTGTTTTAGAAGAACTAGTAGTAGACAACCAACTCTTACTTTGGTTGCTACAACACAGAGGTTGCTAGGTAACTTTAATCCCTTTCAACAAGGGGAGAATCAACAACAACAAATTCCTGTCCTCTTTAGATTTGTATATTTCACCTAGAAGATCTAGTAAATAAAAAATGATTTAAAACAGTTTTTTAAAATGTACAGTTCTATATAGATGACCATCTCCTACATCTCTAACTTGGCATCAAATATTTTAAAAATTATGCTATTTCTTCATCATTATGATATGCTTGTTCATAAGAAATCAAATTTTAACTGGCAATAGTTATACAGCATTTCCAGGAAACAATATATGATAACCCAGTATAATATGAAAATGATAATTTTATGAAAAATATGTCAAAATTTTATTAAAATAGCTATTTAGATTTCTCATTCATTTATATGACTCTAGTCTTAAGTGTGATTGAATTTACAGCTTTTTATACTAAATGTCTTCTTTATTTAGGAAGAAATATATATTTAAGTTCTGAAATTCTGGCCATTACTTGAAGATTTAACTACATATTTTTATTTTTAATTTAAAATTGTCATGAAGTATCCTCTATAATTTTCATGTTTAGTTTTGAAAAGTAAAAAAATCTTTTGTCTTTAGTTTTTTTTTCTCCATCAAATTTTCCCCATAATGTTGCTTTCTACCTACTGCCAAAGTTAATAGTTACATTTTCTCCAGTAACAAGTGGTAGATTTGCAAAGACTGTTGACAATTGCTTACTGCCTCTTTTTAATCCCTTATTTAAGAATCATACAAACAACCAGAACTGAAGTGCAGCAGGTGTACATGAGTGTGGCTATGCTGATGGTTACTGAAATATTTCCAAGGTAGCTGGAGAATTCTGCTGTCCTCAGCCACTGTGGTTCTCTCCTCATGACTCCCTGGACCTCCCCACAATCCTGTGACATAATAATTACACATGGCGTGTTGGTGGCCTCTAAGACCCTCCTCTAACAGTATGACAGCTGTTAATATTTTCATTAGCATTCATGTGTATGGCAAGACAATCATTATTTATTTGCCTTAAACTTGATGTTTACTAAACTGTTTTTAAGAATACCTTATGATAGGATCATCTTAATGACTCTTCCAATTTTGCAAAATGCATAATTTGTTTTTAACAATCCAGGTAAACATAATTCTATAGTTTTCCTGTATGTTCTGAGATCTTTTCAGTGTAATATTCCATTTTAAGGAACAAGATAAAAGTAGAATCTTTGGGAAATATGCGGAGTTTTCCTCTATTTATTGGAAATAAGATTTGATGAAACTTCCTTGTTGAAATTTTTAGAATGCAAAATGTAGACAGTATTATAACTGAAGTAATATTGCTTTGAAAAATAGTAATAAATCAAATGTTGGCAGTTTTATATATGGCATAAAATTTCATTTTACACACCATTTGCCATCTCATCAAGCGTTAGAATTTTTCTCATTGATCCTTTGGAGTTTGTATTGATGTTATTAATGCAATGGCTTTAAACCTTCACTCATGTAGTAGCACATATGACTTACAGCATCGTTGCGTGAAGATACTTTGGGCTGTTGAATAATTTATATGTAATTAATTGATTCAAAATGTATTATTTTACTTCCCATCTGTCTTAAAGAAATGGGAAGGTGGAGTTAATATACACCTAATAATTTTCCTAAAGGGTAGGGAAAATGAACTCATTATTTAAATATCTAGGTTAATGTTACAGATTTCAAGCAGTTTTTTAAAAAGCACTTACAGTCTACCAAGTTATGGATCCTAAATCTAGCTGTTATAAATGGATGTAACTAGCGATTCAATCTGAATGAATGATGGTAGTATCCTCATTGCTCTGCAAAACCCTTTGCATCACTTATAATATGAAATTACCAAATGTAAAAAAATAGAATATACATTATGAAAATTTCTTTGGAATCAATAATGAGCGTTGTGACTATCAGTTACAGTTACATATTACAATTTAAGGATTATTCATTATAAAGTTTTAATATTATATAAATGTATTTAAATTGGGATAATTCTACCAATATAATTTTGCTCATGTTTTTACATTTTATTTATTTGTACAGTACCTCTTTTTCTCATATATATATATATATGATAGTATCTAAGTCACAGAATCATAAATCCTTAACATGGTTTGGAACAGAGATAAAACAATTTAACATTTTATAGACTTCTCTAATCTTCAATTTTTCTTAAGTGATAAAGTCAAGATCATGAAGTTATAGAGTATTAGTGTCAGAATTAGAACCTGAGATGGATTTATAATTTGGTTCTCTCTCCTACCTGCCTATTGCCTATAGGTTTGCTTATAGGTTTGTGAGAGTTCTGGTAGAGAAGTTTCTTCTGAGATTTAGCTCAAAATCTAGCTCCCAGTAGAATTATTGTCCTGCAGTGAACCATATAAGTACAATTGCCAGTACCTAAAGTTCCTTGTGGAGAAAAAGGAAATGACAGATGAACCATTAAAATCAGTGCACACACTTTTCTTTGTCTCTTTCTTCTCCTTTATCCCTTTCCTCTCCATCATTACATGGAATTTTTAGAGAAGATCCCCCAAATGCTTGGATGTTAGGAATAGCAATTCTAGAGAATTGTAGAGAATTATGTTTCCTGTTTTAGTGGATGAAAACTAAACCGTGTCCTCTACTGGCTTTTCAGAGCGAAGATATTGGGCACAACTCCATTGGTTTATAATAGCCCAGGCTCTGGTCAAAGAAGCCAAGTATTAGCAAGTGTCAGAGTGTCATAGAAATATTTGTGTTTCAGGTGCAAGAATTTATATATGCTTTTTCTGCTGGATTTACTCAATGGTTTTTCTTCCAGTGTGGGTTTTCCATCTTGAGTTTTAAAAAAAATACCTATTTCCCCATAACGTTTTGTTTTTTGTTTCTGGAATGTATAAAAGTTGATCTGATAACCTACAAATAATGTCGTGAATCCATATGTGGACCTCTTCATTTCTGTGTCTTGGTTCTTAAATAATTTCTTTTTGCAATGGAAATACCGTGCCAAGCAGTTTATAACTGCTGCCTAACATTTCAGCTTTGTTTGGCAATTTTAGTTCTATAAAGACTGTTGATTAGAAACAATCTTGTTTAGTGTGTATTTGTTTTTATCTTCGTGGAATTTGTTCTGTAAATGCTTACTTAATTTTTCCTTGGAGTCACCCCTTTATGTTAGGAAGTGCAGGGACTAAATACATATGAGGACTTCCTTTAGTTTTCTTCTTAGAACTTTATCTACTGTAGTGATTTTTTTTAAAAAAAAAGCATTAATGGAACAGCAACTGCTGCCAAGTAGCTGACATTCTGAAATAGTACTTCCCTTTGGGAACCATACAGTTGGGATCATTTACTTGCAGAAAGAGGGTGTGTGTGTGAGTGAGAGAGTGAGAGTGAGAGTGAGAGAGAGAGAGAGAGAGAGAGAGAGAGAGAGAGAGAGAGAGGGGGGAGAGAGGAAGAGAGGAGGGGAAGGAAAGAGAAGGGGGAGGAAAACGTTTGTGGGCTTATCCTGCTGAGGTCAGTCACCTGCTGTTTGGTGAACTGCACTCTGACCCCATTTGAACTTGGAGGATGACCATACTTGAGTGGGGAAGCAGCCGAGACAGCATTACAACAGAAGGAAACACCTATTGCTTGGAAGCTTTGAAGAGACAGGGGAGAGGAAGGACTAGATCCAGCAGGATAAGTCCCCTGTTTGTAATGGAAGTATTTAATGACTTTGGATCGTTGATGGATCCATGCAAGGACAATGTATTGAAGGCCGCAAAGATTTCTATACATGATGCATAGCTTGTATCGATACATACATGTTTATAGATGGAGTGACTGATTAGTAGAGAAAAGTCGTGTTTATTTTTTGAGAGAAAACACTTGCTTCTAGGGTTTGAAATATAGAATAACTTACCTTTCACCTAAACAAAGTGTTTTCTTCACTGAATCTCCTACAAGCCAGTGGAGGCTGTGAGTCACCGTGGATAAGAACACAGGCTCTGGAAGCCTGCCACCTACCAAGTGTGTGCAGAGACGTGACCGACAGTATTTTGAAGATTACATGACTAAGACACATTCAATAAATCTTACCTATGTTTATTTTTATTATTTTAAAATCTACATCCTGCAAAAGACTGCAGAAAGTAGATATTATCATGTTAAAACAGTGAATGGTTGATGAAGACAAAATATGCCAGAATATTTTAGGAAATATTTTAGTACAATTTAGGAAAACAAAGAAAAACCTGTCTTGGAACCACATTATCCTCTGAAAGACTGAAGTTTTGATGGTGAAGTTTGTTTTATTCAATTACAAATGCAGATATGTGTGTGGGAGTAAGAATGTTTAAATATAGGCTTCCGTTCGTATATCGATCCCTCCTTCCCTCCCTCCCTCCCTCTCTCTTCCCTCCCTCTCTGGCTCTTAACCTGTCTTCAGTAATTACCCTTCATGTTTATTCTGTTTTTTCTCCTAAGTGATTTTTTTTCTTATAATCTAAGTATATCAGGTCAGAGGGAAAACTCAATGTGTAAGTTGACTGACAGCATTTTTCATCTTCTTTGAGACTATTTCCCCTAGCATCCTAAATAGAATCATTAAGCTTCTCTTTCAAAACAGCAGGTACCCAAGCATGTGAGTCATCACTGTATCAATTCCTGAATGTTATCACACTGGACACTTTCCAAAACTGAACAAAGCCAGGCTTGTTGACCACTGAGGAACTGTGTTCTAACAAGAGACCGGTGGTCTGTTACAGGTGTATGTTCTATTTGCTGAGATGGCCTCTTTGTATAAGGGGGTTGTTTGAGACATAGAAAACTGGAATTCCACGTTTCTCCTTGATCATTTGCCAGCTTGGTTCCCAGCCAACCAGATAACTGCTTGTAGTGACACGCATTCCTCTAGGACTCCCGATCCTGTGCCAGCCCTTAGAGGGCAGTCTCACTAAGCTGCTCACACCATTCTGAGCCAAGGGTACTGCTGTCCCGAGTGTCTCAATTGTGTGGATAAGAACCTAACACCAACTCAAGGGACCGAATAGCTGAAGTTCCAATAAAGCGCTGAGTGTAAAGAACGTTCGTTTTACTATTTAAGCTGTTTTACTATTCTAAACAGAAAACAAGAAGGCAAGTGTATGGTTCTGTTGCTCCACCTTCCTCAATGTTTATGGTCCATAAGTTGCTAAATCCAGCCTGAGGAATCTAAGCATATACAGACAATGACCTTCTTCTAGTCTTACCAAAGCTTCTTTGACCCTTTCTAAAAACAGGAGATATTTCAGTGTCTCCAAACCCGACCTCCTGAACTTTACCTGCCTGATAATTATTTATTTGGAATGTATAGCTTCCTCAAATATATCACATCAATAATTTATTTTGTCATTTCAGATTCCTTTCTAGAATTACCTGTTTCTCTGATTAATACATCATTCTTCCAAGCTACCAAACTCAAAGCTCTATTACAAATTGAGTCTTTTTTTCTCCCTACATCTAGAATGTTACTAAAATGCACTCATTTCTCAATCAGTAATGTTTCCCTGCTTGATTATTTTATTTCATTTCCTCTGCCACCCTTTCATTCTGACTCATCACTTTATATCTGAACTACTACAATAAGCCAATATCTTGCATGTAAGAAGTCATAACACCTAAATCTTCACACCCACTAGGATGGCTATAATGAAAAAGACAGAATATTAAGTGTTGGTGAGGATGTGGAAAAATTAGTGCACTCATACATTACTGATGGGAATGTAAAATAGTACAGCTATTTTGCAAAATAGTTTGGCAATTCCTCAAAAGGAGAAACAGAATTACCATATGACCCAGCAAGTCTAGGAATTCCAGCCCCAAGAGAATTGAAAACATATGCTCACACCAAAACGTATAAGTAATGAACACTGCGTTCAAAGCATCATTAGTGAGAAGAGCGTAAAGGTGGAAGCAACTGAAGTGTCCATCAGCAAATGAATGGATAAACAAAATGTCGTATACTCTCTTAATAGAATACTGTTCAACCTTAAAAAGGAAGGAAATTATGATACATGCTAGAACAGGTATGAGTATTGAAGACATGCTGAATAAAGTAGCCGATCACAAAAGGGCACATATTGGATGATTCTGCCTGTATGAGGTACATACAATAGTCCAATTTATAGAAAAAGTAGAATTGTGTTCACCAGGTGGAGGGGAAAATGGCAACTTATTGTTTAATGGAATTTCAGTTTGAGAAGATGAAAAATTTCTGGAGATAGATGGTGGTGATGGTTGCACAACAGTGTGAATGTACTTAATGCCATAGCACTGTATACTTAAAATATGGTTAGAATGGTAAATTTTATGTCATGTATATTTTACCACAATAAAAAATATTTATAAATGATTGTTCATGGCTGCATTATTTGTAATAGCCAAAAAGTAGAAGTCACTCAAATATTCATCATAAAGTGTGATATAGCTATATAGTGGAATGTTACTCAGCCATATAAATGAAGAACTAATACACATTAAAATGTAAATGAACCTTGAAAATATTACATTAAGTAAAAGAAACCAGACACAAAAAGACAAATTTTACACGATTGATTTGAAATACCCAGAATAGGCAAGACCGTAGTAACAGAAAGTCAGTTAGCTGGAGGAGGTGATGAATGAGAACTGTCCCCTGATGGGTGCTGGATTTATTTGGGGGAGTGATGAAGTTGTTCTGGATTGAGATAGTGGTGATAATGGCACACCTTTTTGAATATACTAAAAACGACTGAATGGTATATTTCAAACGGATGAATTTTATGGTATGTGAATCATATATCAATTTTTTTTAAAACCTAATTCTTGACACGTGACTTACATGATGTCATGTTTCTAAAGAAACCACATGCTGCAGTCTCAACTTACTATTTCTAGCCATATAACTTTGAGAAAATTAAGTGATCTCTCTTCTTACTCTGTAAAATAGGGGTAAAAATAACTGCATTACCAGCTGTTTGTGTTAAATGAGGTAACATATGTAGTGCATTCAGCATAGTGTCTGGCATTTACTAAGACCACAGTAAATTTACTAAGACCCCTTGGGATGCCAGCCTTCAACAGCTTCTAATACTATTCCAGATACTATTTCCAGGTATTCAAGAAAATGGCCCAACTCCGTTAGCCATTTGACCAATAGTCTTTATGTTTTGGCTCAAATCTGCCTCTCCAAATTCTTCCAGTGTTCCTTTATAGAAATGCTTTAGTCAGAATGGGCTTTTTAGTCCCCCTTAGTTTGCTGTATATATTCTTGCAGCTCTGTCTGCCTGAAAACAATGCTCTCTTCCTGTTACTGTCTCTTTCTCTGAATTTCACCCTGCTCTTAGAACTCAGCAGACTTTCCTCATGCATTAAACTTTCTCCTTTATTTCATGGATGGTTATCTCTCCTTTTTGTAGCACCCCAGATTTTCACTACATCTTGGACCAAATGAAGCCTTTCTTTGGTTATATTTTTAAAGTATGTTTCTTATCAGGTGATCTTTTTAAAGTACCTGTCCAATCTCTTTAGCTAAATTAAAGCCTCTGAGAACAGGGGCCACATGTTAGTTGTAATGCTTTACCTTTTGCATAGCACTTAGCACATTCCCTTGATATGGTACATACAGCATTCTGAATAAGTGTTTGTTATTTATGAATTAAATTAGTGCTACACCTCAACAACTACAAGAGCTTAAATTAATGATTCTCAATCCTGGCTGCACCTTAGAATCACCTGAGGAATAAAGCTTCATGTTAGCTCAACAAATCAGAGTCTCTGAGCAGAGGCCTCGGCTTCACACACACGTGATAGATACTATTACAACAAAGGCTGAGAGCCATCAGCATCACCAGATGAAGGAATTAAGCCAGTGGGTCCCAAACCGGAATGATTCTCACAATCCAGAGGTGAAGAGCACCAATGCAGGCAGAGACGCTCTGGGCATTGCAAAGGGCTCTACAAATACTAGACAATGCATTTGTGAGTTTCACTGCTTTGAGGAAGAGGCTTGAACCCTAATTTTTTTTTTTTAATAGTCAACGGTGTAGTGGAAATAGCCATTTACAAGCATCTTAAGCCTTTTAAACTCTGCCTTCATGCCAGATGTACATGCCTTGTTCTTTTCTGCTAACTTAAAAACATTCAAACTCTGTGTCTTTCCCAGGCTGGCCAACATTCAGCAGCAGACCCTCTCACGATCGTTCACTCGCCCTTGCTCCTTGAGTTACGCTTGGAAGCAGGAGATGGGCTCAGCAGCAGCCAGCAGGCCGTGATCCAGGAGGAGCAGTGAGGGACAGAGCTGCTGGTAAGACCATGGGGACAGCTGGTGCTTGGTTTGCGAGAAGTCTTTTTATTACCAATTTAATGGCCAATGTCTCTTCCAACCTTCAACTCTAATTTATTCCCTACTCTCTCAAATATCTTTATAATCTGTGCTTTGGACACATGGCTTAGATTTTAAGATCCATGAATCCCCTAAAATTATGTGCCAACGTTTATGTGTATACATTTTGTTTTGTAGGGGGGGAAGATTTTCATCAGATTCTTAATGTCTGTGAATTTAAAAAAGAGAGATATGAGTAAGAACCATTCAAATAATGCATAACCATGGAGAAATGTGGTATCTATAACCGCTTGTCACAGTATTTCTCCCGTCCATTTTATCTCACTTACCGCCACTTTGTCTCAATCTTGTTGAGAACCGAAAAAGTGATTTTTCTGGTTATTTGCTGAACTGAAAAGTGAGCACCTATTGAGCTTAGGCAGCCAAGTTTTATGACAATTTGGCACAACAGAGCTAGTGGAGAAGTAAAGTGTAGAATGACAGAACTCAGAAGAACCTATGTGATTTTTCACATGATTTTCCTGACAAGACAGAGGTACTCACAGAGAGGAAGACACCAAGTCCTTTTTACGTCATGATCTTGTAGTTGATGTTAATAAAAATCAGTTTGTTTTGAATGCCACTGACCTCCTAACGAATGACCCAACGTAAGGGATATTTACCAGATCATTGTTACTTATGTGAATGTATAGAAGTAGGGAACTGATGCATTTTTACCTCCAAATATTCAAGATAAAGACTAGAATGAATTCTGTATATAATTTTGTCGGTAGTATAAGCTAGTGAAACTTATGGAGGACTTATAAGAAAGAAAGTGGAGGTTAGGTAGAGGAAAGGAAGAATGAGTCTATTTTTTCTATTTGTATAATTCCTTTAGCAGGTAATTCAGCTTTGGTTTCCCTGAATCTTGTTTATGCATCCAGCATTACAAATCTTCTGAAAAGCCTGTGTAGCTGTAATCTGTGCTCTCACTCCAGACGCCTGAGGATATAAGTATGCACTCTGCCACTTGATACTTCTTAGAGACTGACCTGGTGCTGAGAAATCCTTTCCAGGGTGTCCTCAGTTAAACTCCCATGATTCCTGGATGTTGCCATTTTCGAGACATGGGCAAGTGTGTCTGCCTAGATTACCTCTCTGCCCTGAGAATTTTAAGTCCCTCTGTAAGGGAAAGAGAACTCAGCACTGTAGTAACTCTCAGAATGAGAATTTTCCCCTTCATGTAAATGTTTTTAGAGTAATCATTGTCACTGAAAATAGACTTCCTCTTTCCCCTCTCATGCTGGAAAATCTTAGGTAATTATGAATAAAGCATTCTTTGCTTTCCCCCTCCTCCCTTAGTGGATGCTTTGCCTCTCACGGTGAGGACGGTGGCTACTCATTCTGTACTTGGCCTTAACATAAGAACCGAGACAAATTTTTTAAATGGAATTTTTATCTCTTTAGTGAACTCATAAGATTTTCTCTTCTTGGAGGTGAAGGGTGGGTAAGTAAGAAAGTGCAAATGTTTAGGGAACAGTGTAAGATAAATTACTAACGAGAAAAGAGGACAGGAAATTAAAGTACTAGCTGTTTGTAAAAAAAGATTTTACAACAACTCCGAGAGGAGTTCTTTCCTCATAATCCAAAAGAAAAAAGAAAAGAAAAATGTTATTTTGCATTTATTTTTTTACAGTTGGATAAGCTCAGTCTAGGACTTTTTTTCAGTTATACATAAGCCTAGGGCTTTTTTTAAGTAACATTTATTAGCTGTGTGTTCTTAGGAAAATTATTTAACCTCTTTAAGCCTTTTTTTATTTGGCAAGAAGGAAAATAGTCATAGTTAACAGTAATGGGATCATATATCATATGGATAATATGTGTATGGCCCGGCACATCGTAAGTTTTCAATTTTATATTAGCATTTGCTTGTTATCAATTACTATTATTAATGTTGCTTTGATTTTTTTAATAGTGAGTTCAATCAAAAAGTATTTCTTGAGCACCTATTAAATACCAAGGACTCTTTAGGAACTGGGATACATTAATGAGCAAAATGGACAAAAGTCACTCTCCTTACTTACTTAACTTAGAATCTAGAGTGGGAGACAAAGAAAACTAAAAAATGTATAGTAGGTTCAATACCAAGAATTGCTAAACTAAAAATTCAAAGTAGAAAAAGGAAATTGAGGGCGTGTTGAGCTAGTAACTAAAGATGGAATAGTCAAGAAAGACCTAATGAGATGAGTAAAAATGTGAAAAAGGAATATAAACATAACCATAGAGTTACATGGGGGAAGAGCAGTCCAGGTAAAGCAGAAAAGCCACAAAGCCCTCCCGCAGTGAAAGGTTTTCCACAGTGAGTCAAAGATAATCAGAGCATCTTATGCAACTTAAACATATGCCACCAATAAACATTTACCCATGTGCCCAAGTAAGTGATATGGAAAAGAACCTTGGAAGTTCAAGGAATGGCAAGGTTTGTCTAGACTAAAACAGTTAGAGGAGAGTTCACAATGGGAAACGGGAAGTTGCAGGTTGTGGCCTCAACCTTAAAGGATAGAAAGAATGCAGATAGTCAGTAAAACGGTACCAACTTTGAATTATAAGATGAATAAGGTCCGAGGATCTAATGTATATCATGGTGACTATAATTAGTAACTCTGTATTTTGTAATTGAAATTGGCTAAGAGAGTGGAACTTAAATGTTTTCACCACCCTCCCCCTGCAAACATGTGAGATGATGAATGTGTTAATTAACTTGGGGGAAATTCTATCACTCTGTGTGTGTGTGTGTGTGTGTGTGTGTGTGTGTGTGTGTGTGTATAATATATATCAAATCATTGTATTGTACACTTTACATATCTTACGTTTTTGTTACTTATACATCAGTGAAGCTGAAAAGAAAACCTCCAACGACAAAGTTCTAATTAAAGTGACTTTTTATACATGTCACAATCACATAGCCTTCACATACTACATGGTAGTTAATGTAGTATATGTATATAATACTGTCTGCCATAAGACCACACACACACACACACACACGAATGACATCCCAGTAGAGAGAGGTGGAGGAGAAATAGCATGAGATGGAGTGAAATAAAGTTGTTGGCTTTGAGGGCAGGCGCCCACCAGGCATCGGGTAAGGCGACTGTGTAGAGTTGGCAAGTAGTGGCAGAGAAGATGGAAAAGCAGGTGAGGCCAAATTTTGTAAAATCTTAAGACCAGGCTAAAGATGATTACGTGCTATCCTACAAATATTGAGGAACAATTGAAGCCGGTAAGTAACAAGGTGAACTTAGGTCTTTCACAATATTATTATTTTGACAAGTTTAGGAGAGTAAGGAGGTGGAGGAAGCAGTTGGAGTGGTTTAGGAGTGAGATTGAGAACATGGATTTTGATAATAGAGATAAGACTGTAAAGGAAGATAGATTTGATATCTTCTAAGGAAAAATCATAAGGATTTAAACACATAGGAGATAAAGGAGAGGAGTCAGTTTCTCTTCAGCTTGTAAAATGACCAATTAAGTGATGGTGTTAAAGGAAATAGGGAAGTTAGGATACCCAGAGATGAAACATGACTTCCCTAAGATCATGCCATTAGCTATTGGCAGAACCTGGACAGAGCTCAGGCCTCCATATTGAGAACTTCCCTCCCCCCACTCTCCGTGCTCTGTAAAAAGGTTAGAGGTTTGTATTTTTCCAGCTGGCTTGTGTAGAACAGAGTTAGGAGGTTTGCATTTGCCCATCAGCACTGTATTGTAGCTATTCTTCTGATTAATGTGGACATTTTTACTCTCTTTCATGAAACAGATCTAACTTGTGTAGAAAGGGTCAAGCAAGCATTGAAAGACTAGAAGAGGGTCATTGCCTGGGTATACTTTGATTCCCCAACCTACTCTTTGTTGACGTTTCCTGATTAAAATAAGTCATCTTTCCATCTCTTCAATAGTTTGAGACAGAATGGTATTTCTATCTGGTACATTTTTTTCGGTTTATCTTTCAGAAAAAAATGGCTTTATCTGAAATTTAAATCACCATCTAGACTTGAAAGTTAAGACTTCAAATGACCCTTTCTTAAACATCAATCTTATAAGCTGAAATCGATGGTCATTGTTCTAACAAATCTGATCAATGTATCATTTGAGTCGTAGGACTTTAAACAAGAATAGAGCATAGAGATCATCTAATGCAGCACTCTTCAAACCATACTCTTCAAACTGTCCTACTACCCATCTGTTTGTTATTAAATGTCTCTTTATTTTAATAAAACGGAATTATCTAGAAAGTGAGCGGAAGAGTGTTTAAAGGAGAAAATGTTTCTTTTTCTATTTACAATAGCACTATGATTCTTTCTTTATACATTTCTTTACTCTCTCCATTACACACACCACATTGTGATACAAGTCATGTGTGAAGTGTGTGAAAGCAAAACCTTTGTTCCATGTGGTGTCTTGTGTCTATTTTAAGGCCCAGAATGGTCTCATAGTCTTTATGCCCCGAGAGACTGAATTATGGAAGCTATGACATGCTCATGGGATTCTGCTGAGAACTTTGGCAATTCCTAAATACCCAAAATAGCACTATAGCATTTTGGGTAGTGATGCCTATCCCCATATGACACATGCTTTGAGTTCAGAACGAGTAAGTCATGCTAAAATAGATTGAACCCTATGAAAGTTATTTGCACCATTCTTGTGTTTCAGTTTACACATCAAAAGGTGAAGCATCAGTTGCCTCCATTGATCTCATAGGATATTTTAAGCAGAAATGAAAGTGTTAGTGAAAGCACTTTGTATTCTGAAAGAAAGTTCCAATGCAAATAAAGGCACTAGAATTGTTTATCCATCTTTACAGAGGTTAATCTGACCTAACCTTTTCCTAAAAATGTGAAATTAGTGTGTTATCTTGGCTTTTTTTTTTTATGTTGAGAAGATTAGGAGCACAAGCAGTGGGATTCTGCAAGAATCTGTGAAGTTATAGTTAATGTAGTATATGTGTATAATACTTTTGTATTTCTCCAACCAAGGCACGTGTGGTCCTTGAACCTTGGGGTGGGGAGCTTGGAGGGACTTTACAAAAAACAACTTTGGCCGTTTTCTCAAGATCTGGAATCTCCATCCACACCCGCATGTGTTCACACACACGTGCACAGAGGCACACAGAACATTCTCCCACACAGCTTATTCCCTGCTCTGTGGAGACTATTGAACTTGTTGAGTACGAACTTCTACCTTCCTTTCCCTCCCATTCCCCAAATCTAGCTTATCTATACATTACTCATTCATACCACTTTTAGGAATTTCCTTTTTTTCCATGAATTAATCATGTCCTTATTGTTCTCTCTCTTCTAGTCTTCCTTTTTTTTTTTGCTGGTCAATTTAATGTGCCCCTGTGTGCTCATTCTTAATGCAAATCGAACCATGTACACACCTTCTTAACACTCTTTGTTGGATACCCATTTTCAAACTTTGTTAAAGCAGTAGGAGCTTCTTCTCCCCACCCCACAAAGTTTTTACAATTACGGTGGAGTTTATTTGATCATTGCAGAGGTGGCTGCCATGTGAGGGCTCATAGGGCCATCCGCGTACCGCTCTTTGCAGCCAGTGTGGCCATGAACAGCTGTGTGACTGTGAAGAACTCAGTTTGAAAAACAACTGGCCTACAGGAAGTAGATCAAATTCTGTGCTCGAAACTGCTGATCTGGCTCCTGATTACTCTTCAACCTCCTTGCCATCGTGTTGTCCCTCAGATTCTGTGATGTAATTATTCCTAGGTCTCAACATATTTCACAGATTGAAGCCTTTGTATTTGCTGTTCCTCTCCTGGAAAATTGCCCTTTTTCTTTAAAGACCCAGCTCAGGTTTCTCATCAGCAAACCCTCATATTTGTGGCACTATTGTTCCTCAACAACACACTTACTGTAGTCATGGGTGCCTGTCTTCTCTGCAAACTCTGAAATCCCTGGGATAAAGGCCGCGTCTTCTCTTCTTATACGTACCATCTACACAGAGTCTGGTTACATAGTAGGCACTTAATCACACTCTTCAAATGAACGAATTCACTTTCTTATCTTTTTCATATCTTTTATTTTTCTTTGTCTTCTCTGGCTCCTTAAAATCGATACAGCACTTGCCCATGGAGGGGGACATGTGGAAGAATTGTGGAGATGGACAATTGGAATTTCAAGTGTCTAGACATGGTAGTCTCATATATATACAAAGTTACATTATTTCAGAGCGTGAACCTCAGTGATGTTCAATTGTAACAAACACCTGTATAAGTAACATTTGATACTTACCATTTTTTTCCCCTAAAATAGTCTACCAAATTAAATTTATTACAGTTGCTATTTTAGGAGACTTTAGGGATGCATTCAGTGTTCTAATTCAAGTAGTATTGATAAACCTAAACGTTTCACTATAGGAAGAGAAATTTGAAAGCTGTTGTAGACATTTGATGTCTGTTGGGTGATAGTTCTGATGAATAAACATACTCAAGACCTTGTTTAGTGAGACATGAATGAAGGAAATGAGGAAATGTTTTGAAAATTCCAGAAAATTTAGTTGATGATAGATTTTTATTATCTAGCAGTTCTTTTGTTCTGTTTTCACTCTCAGGTAAGAGGAGGAAAGTGCTTGGTGTACTTTAGAATGTAGGTTCTTATGGGAGGCCATATGTTTTGTGTTATTGTCCAGGTGCTTTGTGATGTTATAAGGACATAGCTGAGAATGTGTGCAAGTTTGTGGGGCTAAATCAATATGGTGGATCTCTAGAGAGCATTTTAGGGAAGACTTCTGGGATCCAGGTTCCCTAACCGAAACAGTAAAGTGATTATTAAGACCTGTAGCTTTAGAGGAGGGAAAGTAAACTTCCCACATCAAATGCAGAATTGAATACTTGGGCATTTTAAATGTATTTCATGTAGAACAAAAAATATGTTATATTTTGTTATAGATTTATTAAAAGTGTAGAACCAGATGGCCTCAAAAAGATTTTTTTCCCCTTATTCAGTTTCATACATTTTTTTTCTTTTTTTACGATCGGAGAGCAGTTTTATTTATTTGTATAATTTGTATTTGTCATTCCTTTCCCCTTTTTAAAAAGTTCTACTTTCTCAAGGGGGGTGGGGGTACAGTCTTAGACATTTTAACAATTGGAATTACTATGATGACAAGATCTGAGTAAGTTTTAATTATAATAAGGAATACACAACTTCTGTGAGGTCATCCCCAACTCCTTGAGGACAATTTAGCTCCTTTTTTATATTTCCAAAGCATGTTATAATAATCTGCTGGAAAATGAATCACACTCTTTATGTTTTAAGCATCTCTCTTCCTGAGGGACAGGAATCTCGAATCCTTAGTACATACCGGGCACTTAATACATAGTATTAAAATGAATAATGGGCTCCTAAAAGTGTAGACACCATGTAACATCAGGCATACAGTTGGTAAAGTGCTCTCAGTTATTCAGAATAATTTACTCATGGAGGGACCTTTAGTTATTCCTTTTTCTGTGCTCTGTAAAATTCAAATAACATAAGAGTTACAGGTTTCTTGGAAAATTGTAAGAGTATGTCTGTGGGAACACTTGAGCTCTGAGTAATTGCAGGATAACAATTTGGGAAGTTTATAGATTATATTCCAAAGGTATAAGTTTATTTCGGCTTTATGCCTTTTTTGAGCTGATTTTAGCAGTATATATTTCCCTCTATCCTGATTCAATCTATCTAGGTTTTCTAATTTATTGGTCTAAAGTATATGCCATTTTGTTATTATTTTAATAGTTTCTATGTCTATAGATATAGCACGTCTGTCTACACTAGTTTATGTGGGTTTTGTTTGTTTTTTATTGCCTTAGTGATATATTTTGTCCATATATTTTGTTCTTTTCAAATAACCTACTCTTGGATTTATTTATTAAGCCTACTACTTTTCACTTCTTTGCTTAACTTTATTTTGTTTCCCTAAATTATTGGAAATGATTATTTTATTTATTTTTATTCTAGTTTCTGTTGACAATAAAAGGATTTTAAGACTGTTTATAATTTGGCTACAGCCCATGCATTTTGAGATGTGCTGTATTCATTACCATTTACCAGAAATTCTTTTAAAGTTTTCATTTCTGCTTTGAGCAAGAAGTTATTTAGAAAAAGAGAGAAAAAAAATCTCTTCTTGACATAATTTTGTTATTTGTAGTGTTAATTTTGTTGGGGGGGGGGCTTTGCTTCTTTTAGATGTTTTTATATTTTGCATGAGAAATTGTTACTTGGCTTTATTTTCCTTAACTTCTTAATTTTCTTCTTTATTTTGGTCTGTTTTCTAACTTAAATATTCATCTGTTGTTTCAAAGAGTACCTATGAAAATTTTCTTTGGCAGGATAAGGGACATGAGTTTATTTCTAGAACATTAAGCAAATCATTTCTGAAAGGATGCTTTTCTACTGCTGAGTGATACATTTATTTTCCTCTTAGTTGAAGTTTTGTGTGGTTTTTTTTTTGTTTTTTGTTTGTTTGTTTTTTTATAGGTATAGTTCTGGATTTGTTCCCCTTATTTATATCTTTGAAGGAAGACTGACTCACCTGCTACCATAAAAATGTGATAGAATCTTCATAGGTTGTTGAAAACATTCCTTTAGTGGTATCTTTAGAACACTATCACTATAAAACTTCTTCTGTTTGTTGAAAATATTGCATAAGAGATCAGATCCCCATTTGCCCCCACCCTAACAGCCATCATGTCTCTCTTTCACTTGTCACAGCCTCTAGTCTAGATTCATACTTTGATTTTGGCTGATTTTCTTGTTTGGTGTTTCAGCCCACTTAGTTGGGGAAGAGCTCAATTCCGTATTGGGGGCCCCCTTCCCCAGTGAGCCCTACCAGTTGAGGAAATTGAGCACTCTTGTCAAGGTGAGCCCGCTCTGAATGAGAAGCCTGGTTGGAGAAGAGTCCTGCCACCCATAGCGTCCTGTTTGGAGAGTTCGTGCATGTTTTCTTTTCCCATCACTGCTTCCTCTGACTGCTTCATGGTTAATTAAGACATGCCTGTTCCTCCAATGGCTCCCTCACCTTTAGCTTTTGCTGCTACATTAGGAGGACACGTTTTGGTTTGGAAGACAGCTTTTCTAGTTAGGGTGAGCCTGCCACAAGAGTATGTAGCTCAGAGAGAGAGATACCACAGCACTGCTGGGTTTCTGTTGTGTTTCTAGTTCCCTCTGGGCTGTGGGACAGGTCGGGAGGGCTCAATTACAAAGTCTCCCTCTCGCCTGTTAGCCCAGCCCATGCCCTCCAAATAAGGGGTGTTGGGCCCAGCTTTTCTTACTTTCTGCAGCATTCCACAGCTGGCACTGAAAGGGGTGTTGTGATTAGACTCTTAGTGATGCCCCTTGCTATGGATTCTTCTACATGTTATGCAGAAATTCCTCAAACTTTCTGCCTCTCACTATTCCCTGGTATTTTAGTGCTGATGCAGGATATTTTCCAATTTTTTGTTTTCCACTGATTGTTTAAATCATTTGCTGGAAAGAGGGCTTGGATGTCTACTCCTATGTTACCACTTCTCTGCAAGGCCTCCAGCCTAATTTTGTTCATGAACACGATCAAAATTAGCTCCTTAAATGGATTTAATCTTGGATGCTTCTTTCGAGGAAATTCAAAATAGGAAGCAAGCTTTCAAGAAGAGAGAATAAATTATCAGCCAGTCTCACAAGGAGAAAAGAAGCCAAATCTTATACAACAGGTTTTGGAGTATACTTTTTTTACATTTCCCGTTCAAGTTGAACTCTTCAAATGAAACTGAAGAGCTAAAATCTTTAGCTGATAAGGATTCTAAGCATTTATTTATGGGACTCTATAAAGGCACTGGAAATTTTACATAAAATTTGCTAGGAAGAGGGGACCAATTGCTTTCATGAGATTCTTGACAGGATCTCAAAACTAAGGAGCTAATGCTGTGCATGTATAAGAAAAGCAAAAATTCACCATCTTATGAGTTTCTGGTTTGGATAATAAACTTAATTCCATAAGAGATTGCTTTAGCACAAACATGAAAACTTTAAGCATGGAAATGCTCCTTAAAAGGAGAGTAAAAACTGAAACTGGAGGGCAGAAAACTGGATTTGTGATGATTTGAAGTGTATCCAGAATAACCAACAGATTTTAAGCAAGATCCTGTATGGCATAGTTACTCTGGTATGCTGCAGGAGAAGGAGGAGGGAGTTTTAAAAGACAAGTGGATGAATATATATGTATGCTTACAAGAAGCGGAGTACAGCATTAGGAATAGAGACAGTGGAGAAGTAATGGCTGTGTGCGATGTCAGAGGGGTAGTGGATGGGGGAGAGGGATTGACACAGTGTGAGGGATACAAATGATAAACGTCTAAGTATTACTTTGTTTTGTGCATGTGAAACTAATAATAAAAAAAAGACAAGTGGGAAGCACGTCCAGTTTGTTTTGGCTCTGTATGGCTTTAGCTTCACCGTCTGTATTAAGGGAACATAAGAAGAAACTGAAGTGATTGGTCATGATGGCAACTCTGGACTTTTGTGGTTTCAGAGGCGAAAAGAGCCCAACTGTTTATTTCCCTCTTATCTTACTTAGCACAACCTTTTCGGCTGTGTAAGTCACAGTAGATACCTGTGTTATACAGTTAGGCATTAGCAGAATAAATAAAGCTCACTCTTCAGATGTATCAGAATATTTTCATATATTCTTTTGTTTTGGTGGAAACTGGTAGAACAGTTTTCTACAAAAATTGAAGAAGTTGATTGTTCAATTTGTGAACAATCTACCTGTCCAGTACTGACCAGAACTCTCCAGCATGTTACCCCAAGTTACATTTTGAGTCCTGTAGAGTCAATTTTCCAAACTGGGAAACTCTGGTTTTCTCATTTATTTTTATCATCTAATTACTTTATTTCTTGTCGTTAAGTATAAGGGACAGAGAAACTGATTTATTTTTATGTGCAACAATTTAAAAAACAGCTAATTAGGTCATCTTTATTTTACCACCTAACTTTTTTATAGTTCTTGAATCTTTCCAAGTCAGAAAAGTTGCTGAGCATGACCAACTTTGTTTACTAGTTTATAGGATAAAAAAAGAGTAAAATAGGAGCCTATAAAGGCACAGTGGTAAGAAGATAGTGTTTCCAATTTATCTCAAAGTTTGGGATTAATTTAGTATTAATTCTATTCTTTGATGTCTTCCTGTTTTTTTGACATGGTGACCTGCCATAACAAAGAGGAAACAGCAGGAAGCTTGGTACCAATTAAAACCAGTCTCTTTCCACCAAAGAATTGAACTGTCAGCAAATGTAATCTCAAATTCAAATAATGATAAGTGTTTTAGAAAGAAACAGGAATAAAGGGACAAAGCTATTAAATTTCAACATCTGCTGGAAAATGATTAAAATGCATGCCAGTTTAATTAAGTTTGGAATTTAATAAGTTACAACTTGCACAGCAGAAATACAAATAGCTGCCTCATGCATGGTGTATCTGTTTGGGTGGTGTCTGCATCCAGCAAAACTAAATACGCTGATCAATGTCTGCATGAGTGTTTTTCATACATTCACCTCTGGTGTTCATTCCAGTCATGAGTTATTCAATCAGGGTGATTAAGTTTGTAACAATATAACTCCAAGTTTGCATCTGATTGACAGTAGTTGAAGTTTGAATTTTTTCTAGGGTAAGTCAAATGTGATAATAGATTTCTGAAGCAAAATGAGTCTTCAAGGTTATCTGGGAGGAAATTTGAAATCTCTTATTTGAAATCTCTTCTTACCCTGACTGAGATGCTCTGCATGATCCTGGACTCAGAACCCACTGACTTTGGATCTTTACATTAAACTGTCAGCTGTACTGACTTCCAGGGTTAAAGGTCTAAGTACTCAGTGCCCATTGATTCAGGTCCATGGCTGACATGATGCGCTTCCAACAACGTTCTTTTGGCTAAAATAGTACATAAGCCAGGTTGGTTTGTCACAATGGGAACCCAACAGAAATCTAACAACAGGTTTCTCCCATATTTTTTTTGTGTTTCTTAATGGAATTAAATATGTCATTTTACTATTCTACAGTGAAGATATTTTATTAATACCGTATTTCCCTGAAAATAAGACTTAACTGGAAAATAAGCCCTAGCATGATTTTTCAGGATGACATCCCCTGAACAAAAGCATCTTTTGGAGCACAACAATATAAGACCTGGTCTTATTTTCAGGGAAACCTGGTAGTATTAAGGGAACATAAGAAGAAACTGAAGTGATTAGTCATGACGGCAACTCTGGACTTTTGTGGTTTTAGAGATGTGCTTAAGAAAATTCAGAAGTCTTAAACTAGTAGCCAGCTATGAAATAACTATTTTAAACAAAAACAGAAAATTCAGAGTTTATTTCTCATCATCTGGGAACACCAATGCTAAGATTTCCCCCCTGTGGTTGGTATAAAATATTTAGTTAGACATTTTAAAAACATTTCAGGTTTGTTTGTTTGATTATTTACAGTGGAACCTATCAAGGATAATTACATCCATTCCATTTTCAGTCAACAGAAAAAATTTGAGTACCTGCTGTGAGCCTGTGCTAGACTTTATGATAGAGAAGGAAGGTAGATAAGACATGGAATTTTCCCCTAGGTAGTTCAGAAATAACTGAGTCAAAGAACAAACCTTTTTAGTGATAACAAGGGGAATCACCAAGGGAATTTATGGCTCCAAATTCCTATGTGAGGTCTTTGCACTTTTATCCAATATGCTTAAAAAAGAAACTGAATCATTTATATTGTAGTCAAAGTAGTTTTTTCAGAATTTATTTTTTTGTGGATTGGGACCTGGGTTGAAAATAGACATCTATGGGAAGACTTTAAACTTGTTTTCTCTCAGTTGCTAATTCAATGAGGAAGTGTACTTTTTCTAAGTAATATCTATACCTGATAGTATGTAGTTTTGCTCTTTTTTTAGTTAAATCTATTGGGGTCACATTGGTTAATAACATTATGTAAGTTTCAAGTATACAGTATTATAACACATCATCTGTATAATGCATTGTGTGCTCTTCACCCAGTGTTTAGTCTCCTCCTGTCACCATATATTTGACCCTTTATTTTTGCTCTTTATAGAAATTTTGTTCCAGTTTCCAATGTACTTAGTCACTAAAACAAATTTCTGTGTTAAGAGGCCTAACTGCTAAATGCAGACCTTAAGATTCCTATAAACCAGTAAAAGAGAGAATATGTATACACATTCATTTATTCAACAAATACTTTCTGCCGGGTACTGAGTTAAATATTATGGTTATGACTATGAAACCAGTAGACAGCTCCTACTCTGCAAAAAATTAAAGCCTTGTAGAAGATGCAGATAAGGAAACAGGCAGACACAGCATAGTGTGTTATGTGCTATGATGAGGAAGGAAAAATAGAAGGTGTTCTGGGACATCCAGAAGAGCATTTAACCCCCTCTAGGAAAGTCATTTATGATTTCTTGGAGGAAGTATTATGTGTACTAAGACCTGAATAGAATAAGTAAGAGTTAATTTGGCCAGAGTGGGAACAGTAAAAAGGAGAGTTATAGAGAAGATTTACAGTGAGAGGGACCACATGTGCAAAGGCACAGGGGCAAGAGAGAATGGTGTGTTAAGAGAATTATAAATTGTAAATATATCAATAAGAGGCTGGGGCAAATGAACGGAAGAGAAAAAGAGAGAAGGCCTTAGGGTCATGTTAAGGGGTATGTAAGGCTAAGAGGATCTCCCGAAGGGTGGTGTTCTACCGAAGAGAAGAAATGGTGTTCAGCACTGGACTTTAGCGTACAGAATAGTTAGAAGATGAACAAGCCTGGAGGCAAGAAGTCCATTTAATGGGCTGTTGTAGTAACCAGGAATGAGATGGTGATAGCAAGAGCCTAATAGTGAGGATGTCTGCATAATTTATGGATTCCAGAGACCATGAAAAGGTAGAACCAATAATACCTGGTATTTGATGGGACGTTTATAGGAGGAAAGAAAGAATTAAACATCCCAGGTTTTTTTCTTAAGTAAGTGGGCAGATGATACTACCACTTACTCTGTTAGGTAACATACAAGAGAGGACAAGTTTGGAATGAAAGACAAGGAATTCAGTTTTGGATATACAGATAACTGGGAGACTGTTGCAAATTCAAATTGGGAACTTAGCTGAGGACTAGAAGTAGAGATAAGAGATTGATGTGCAATTTGTGTTCATGGGAGTTAAATAGTTATCTCTCTGTTTTCTGGCCATCTCTTGGGTCACCTTGCTGTCTTTTCAGACCTCTAAATTCTAGAGTTTTCTAGGATCCAATCTTAGGCCATCTTCTCTTTTAGGATGATCTCATCCAGTCCTATGGCTTTCAGTACCATTGACAGGCTAGTATAACTGAAGGTTATCTCCAGCTTAGACCTCTTTCTCAGTTCTTGACTTTTATAACTAACTCCCTGCCTAATATACCCAGTTAAATGATAATATGCATTTCAGAATCTTTTTTTTAAATGTTATTGGGGAATATTGGAGAACAGTGTTTTTCTCCAGGGCCCGGTCATTGTCCTTCAATCTAGTTGCGCAGCTCAGCTCCAAGTCCAGTTGCCATTTTCAATCTTTGGTTGCGGGGGGCACAGCCTACCATCCCATGCGGGAATTGAATCGGCAAGCTTGTTGTTGAGTGCCCACGCTCTAACCAACTGAGCCATCTGGCCGCCCCAATATGCATTTCAAACTTAGCTTGTTCGAGACAGAACTCATATTTTTCCCATCAATCTTGTTACTCTCATTCACCTCATCTGAGTACATGGCATTATCTTCAACCTTGTGGCTCAAGTCAAAGCTGTAGGCATTTTCCTTGTTTGTTTCATTCACTCCCTCACATCCAATCCATTACCAAGTAGTTTGGTTTCTGCCTCCAAACTGTATCCTAAATCCATAAACCTCTCTGTATTTTTACTGCTGTCACCCTAATCCAGGATATCACGTTGTTCTTTTTGAATTACTGTGTTCTCCCAACTTGATGTGTCTACCCTTAATGGCTTCAGTTCATTCTACCACAGACTACCAGAGTTATCTTTCAAAAGTCCAAATCAGATCATGCACCTATTGTACATATAATGCTCTGATGACTTTCCAGTGGATTTAAGTAGTAATCTAAGTACTTACCACGACCTGGCCTTTGTATACCTCTAACCTCATCTTAAAACCACTCACTCACCTGGAACCAACCAGACCCATTTCTCTGTTCCTCAGGCCAAGCCCAAGCTCCTTTATGCTTCAGTGCCTTTGTACTTTCTGTTCCCTACTGGAACATTCTTTCCCCAGCCTATTCTACCACTGGTTTTTCATTCAGTTCAGATAGATATCAGCAACTCAGAGAGTCTTCCCTATCTTCTCTATCTAAATAGTCCCATCTCATTCCTTCTATGCCATCATTCAGAATTATTTCCTTCATAGCACTTACTAGTCTACAGTTGTCTCGTCTACTTGTTTCGCTAAATAAACTTCATTACAATTGCTTTGTGTAAATTCTTTCATTAGAGGAATCCAGACTCTCTTGTTCACCTGTACATCCCTAGAACTCAGAGCGATAACTTGAGTATAGCTCCCTGTTAAATTGAATGAATGAATGAATGAATGAATGAATGAATGAATGAATGCCAAAGAAGCT
This sequence comes from Rhinolophus ferrumequinum, assembly GCF_004115265.2. Classification (NCBI taxonomy): domain Eukaryota; kingdom Metazoa; phylum Chordata; class Mammalia; order Chiroptera; family Rhinolophidae; genus Rhinolophus; species Rhinolophus ferrumequinum. Next base: position 55,281,670 of record NC_046288.1, read on the forward strand.
CTAGACTAGAACCCTGCAAAGGCACAGACGCTGAAAATACATGCCTCTTTAGGGAACAGAGAATCGTCCCATTTGTCTTTCACATATGTAATACTTAGAGTAATCCCTTTTGTGTTAGTGTTGTCACTAGATTAAAAACCAGAGGCTCCATCAGGGTCACACAGTAAGTGGAATAGTGAGGATGTCTTCAGTTACAGATAAAGAAGAAAAAATCAGATGAAGGGAAATGCTTGAGATAATTTATAGAAAGAAGGCTTAAAACAGAGACATTTTAAAATAACAAATCTTTTTGGTCAAGCATAGGTATATGTAAAACCTTAGAGTAAGAAGGGTACAGATGTGATAGTAATTTGGGTGTCACCTTGTGTAAGACTATTTGTGATTACCAGTATAAGCTTTAATGCAGAATCACTCAACTTGATTAAAACTGGATAAAAATATTTAGTATACTTCTTTTAGAGTTTTACCTCTTCTGAATAAATTTGAAAAAGCAGAGAATCTTCCTAAGTTTTGCCTTTCTGACTTTAACATAATCAAGTAAGCATATTGACAAATTTCTTTAGGTTATGTCAGTAGTTTATAGATACTGAGTTCTACTCCTAAAAAGAGTCACTGTAAGCTATTTCATACCGCAGCTGTACATTTCTATGCCAGAAGAAGCGTTAAGGATTTGAGTCAAGATTTCAACTCAGGACATAATGCAGTTAAAAAGAAAATAGATGAGCAGATGCATTTGTAAAATAAAACTTCCATGGAGCCTTTAGGTGGGGGTGGAGTGGGGTAGAGAATGAATGCATTTTTTGTTTAATGGAAATTAGAAAATTGAGACTAATAACATTAATTCAATTTTTAATGTATTTAAGCTGGAAAGAGCAGCACTAAAAGATACAGACAGCCCTTACAATTTCAGTTTCTAAAATTTGGGAAATCCTAACTTTTTGGCTCCAGTGATTTCGCCATCTCTTCATGCTGCATGTTGCCACAAAGAGAACATTTAAACATGAGAAAGATTTGCCTTGAATTGTAGGAAACTGAAAGGGGACCAGAATGCCAACTCAGTTCTGGAATTCTATCCCATAACCTCTTTCAGCAGAGCAGTGTTGAATTTTTATGCAATACCATAATTGGGTGGCCTGAGTAATATTTTAACTGTAAGTCAATACCTTTGAATAGAAATGTCTGACAATTCAGAGTTCTGTTTTCTTCATATGTGCCTAAAGCAATTTTCCCACTAGGATACTAACCACCATTTTCTTACTACCCTTTGTTCTTCCCTCAAATAAAATTAATTTAGCTTCAGAGTATTTTATGACCTTAATTGCTAACCATGGGTTTAGAAGATAGTGTAAAACATTTCCACACTATGAATATTGGAGTTAGTGGACTTGGAGTTTGGTTGGAGTTTCTGGGGGATGGAAGAGGACAGGTACAGTAGAAAATATTTTTAAAGCTAAAGACTACAACAAATGAATGTTCATGTCTGTTTATTTCACTGTAATTCTTTGAAATAGGTGAGGGGGAGGAGAGTTCAAAGGAACTACTGTTTTGAATTTTAACAGTCTTTTCATGGAAATGTTGGTGTTTCTGGTTACTATAGTTCTGTAACTATTAAGAGTTAATCTGAGAAGTTTTTTCATTGTAATTCAGTGCTTACTTTAACTGATGGGCTTATTTTATGGTGCCATGTTTATAAGATGGCACTTAAAATCAGAGTTCCTATACCTACTGAAAGAAGGAAACAAGGGAAAGCTACTTTTAGGGGGTTGGTGGTGACATTTTAAGTATGCAGTGTGTCTGACTTTTATTATGTTTACCATATTCAAATATAACTGAAGTGTAAAATAATGATTTGACACACAAAAATTTATGATAAACTTAAGGGAGAAAATTTATATGATATTTTCTAATAGATTTTTTCTTTAGAAAATTCTATTTTTTGTTCTATGAAAAATGCCATAAACTTGGATCATGCATTGATCTATTAATTTGAAGCTATTTTCAAACAAAAAAAGTAATTCATTTTTTAACAGATTTAGTTATAGTCATGACACAGATGTATAGCTATGTGTGTTAGGCAAAACCATTCACCACATTAATTTTAAATGCACCATTTGGTGTGACATGTAAATTTCTGACATTTCCTAAATAATGCTATGGTTACATAGAAATTACTTTGCAGGTAATTAGGTCTTATTTTAAATCCAAATGCTATTTTTAATGCAGACATATATGGAAGTATATTTTTGGTTTTTGTAAATGCTTAGGTTTAGTGAGTTTACAATCCTTTTTTAAAAAAATATTCTTTATTTTTCTTCTTGTCCTTCCCGGCATGTCCTGTGAGAATATACATCAGTGCAATGCTACATTATAAAGGAACAATTACCTGGATTACACCCCGAGAGCAGACTTTTCTCTTAACTTTAAAGACATAAATGGTGGTGTATTTAGTTCATACAAAAAAATAAAACAACAGCATATTTTTTCTGTGTATTTGGGGAAAGTAAAAGCATTACATAGGATAGTTTACATAAAATTTCTGCTGGGAATCTGAATTTTCCTGTTTGTCTTATTTTATTTTTAAAATTATGCTTCAAGGTTTTATATTGCATTCTACGCTAATGCTAAAGACTCTGTTCTAGCTAATACATAGCATATTTGGTAGGATTTAGAAAAAATGGGATTTTTGTGGTCATGTAATCAAAAGTTTAATTCACTTCAATCCTGATAAAATCTTTGATAGGAGAATTATTTCTTTTTAATATATGAGCATAACAGTATTTCTGGTATTTAGAAAATAATTATAGCAAGTTTTCTATTCCTATTTTATTCAATATTACCCTTCAGTAGAGTCTTATATAACTATAGTTTCTCAACTCTAATATGATTTTATTTCTATTATTTGTATTTAGTATATAAAAACTTAGACCTTATGCCAATCCTCATTACACTTTTATAATATGTAATCTGGTATTGAACAATTACCATGTTTCCCCAAAAATAAGACCGGGTCTTATATTAATTTTTGCTCCAAAAGAGGCAGTAGGGTGTATTTTCAAGGGATGCCTTATTTTTTCACGTACAACAATCTACATTTATTCAAATACAGTCATGTCATCTTCTGGAAGATTGTCATAACGTACTAAATGCGTCTGTCTGGCTGACGATCTTAACTGGGGCTTATTTTCGGGGTAGGTCTTATTTTCGGGGAAACATAGTAGGAGGGCCTTTCTTGATGTGGCAGGTGGGAATGTAGGGATCACAAAAGCTAATTCATAAGCTTTAATCTTAAAACTAAGTACTCATTTGTCTCTTAAAATACAGTAAGTCCTCACGTGATATCCTCGGTAGGTTCTGCAGCTTTAAATGAAAACCTTTTTTTAAATAAAAAGAAACCAATTCTACCCAGGGCTGATTGATGTAAATAAGAGTTAAGTTCTTACAGCATCTCATCCAGGTTATAATGAAACGACAATGAGCAAAACTACATTATTCAAAGTCATGCTATATGTATATATGATGAAATTCACTCTTGACGTTACTTAATGACTGCTACTCTTCAAGTCATGAAGAAAAAAGGGGTTACTATTAATTACAGAAGTATGAGTGACTGTTTCAAAACTCTTATTTCAGGTTGAGATTTTATAACCATTTCTGAACATTTTCATCAGGACAGATGAGATTTTGAGCTAAGGGAAAGAACCTTTTCTAAGGAAGAGTTTGAATGATTAGAACAGTTATGTAATTGGAAGAACTAAGACGAGGAAAATAGTTCAGGTTTTACATGTTTAATTTGAAGTTAAAGCAAGACTTGCATATGTACGTGTCCTTGGCTCTTGAAGATGATCACAGAGCTCTCCACAGCTAAGCTCTGAGTGGTGATAGGCATTTATATTCTCCCTAGACAACAAGTTCTCGTCAGTGCCTCAAGTTCCAGGTACATATAAAAATGGCATAAAATTATCATATAGATCTGAATTAGGGTTTTCCAATATATGCTATTCCAAGGGATGCTGGTTTTTCAGGGTACTCTGTAAACAGTGATTCTGAACCCAGGCTATGTCTGAAATGCCACATCTCACAGTGCCCTTTTAGAGATCCCATCATCATTTGAAAGGCTTTGAGGACTTTCATTATTGAAAGTTTAAAATTGATTTTTAACCTAGTTTTCCTTACTCATTCTCCCTCAGCTTGGCCCTTTCTTTTTTTAAATCCACATTAATATCCAATAGAACTGGTGTTTCATAGATCACATATGATGTGACTCTGTTCCAGTAATGTGGGTGTGTATTTGTGTTCAGGCACCTCTGCATCCAGACTCATTTCTAGTTTATTAGCAATGTACTTTTAAGAGACTTGATAATATCAAGAAGATACCACTTTGGGGTAGACACCACTATGTAGGATCTGCTCCTTAATTTGAAAATCCAGAAACCCAGTTTTATCTTTCCCTCTGAATTGATTTGATTGAGGGAAAGTGATTTGTTTTAATCAAACTCACAAGAGATGGGTGTTTAAACAAATTTATACATTTATCAGTTCATAATCAGGAACTCATATTTCCAGTGATCAAAATATTATTTATGTTTATTGTCCAAAGCACTTGTAAGAAGGGTACCAAATGTTTCTTGGAGGCAGAAGAGTCTGAAGTGACATTTTATTATCTAGACTTCAGTGAAGGAAACTTCTTAGTCATCCATGCTACATAGAAGAATTCGCTTTGCCTAGTGACTGCACTCATGTCTGCCAGTTCAGTTTCTCTTCCCAGGAGAGTATTGATAAGGAATGCCGAAACGGCTTCTCTGCCCAGAACTGACCAACCCCCAGCTAGTCACACTTGGGCTCAGAAGGTGGATAAGCCTTCATTTCATATCTACCTCTGCCTCCTATCACCTAGGCCAAGCTACTTTACTCTTTTAGCTTCTGTTTACTTATATGTAAATAAGGTGATAATTATACCTCCCCGACCAAAAGTAGCCTTTGTGATGACATTTCTCTGACACCCCAGTAGATATTTACCATGGCAATTTTAGAGAACTGTAGCATTTCAGAACTCATAAAGACCTTAGATGTATTCTTGTTCATTTCCCTCATATTATGTTAGAGATCTTTTTTTTTCAATTGTGATTTGCAGAGATTGTAACATGCTCAAATACTCATATCCAGAACTTTTTTTTCTGAATTGCTGGGTTCTCCCATGTATATAGCTTATCTTGCCAATTAAACAATTAAAAATCTGTAAAGATAGAGACCATATTTGATATTAATTCTGGATCCCTTAGATTGTGTTCACAGAAATAAAAGCCTTTTCTGAGGAAAGGAAAAAGAAATTATAGTCATTCTATTTCTATTTTGATACCATTTAAAATGTGTACTTTTGTGTGATCTAAAGTGTTTATCACGTTTTATCAGAACACAGAAGATAGATGATGAGAGTAATCTTCATAATGTAGGAGAGAATGTGTTTCTGACGAATATGTGGTTTGAAGTCCTTTAAAAATATCTACGTAGTTGATATTTCTCATTTCCCTAATGCTTTACCCACTAGAGAATTATTTTTACTTTTTTTTATCTTCTGGATGGACTAAAATTATTTTGTTCATGTTATGAAATAATGTTGGCAGTTTTCTTTAGGACTGGCACATATTAAAATACCTTAAGTTGATAGCTCATTGATGAGTAATGAGTTTAATGGCATCTCCGTTATTAATCTTTAAGTGGAATATTGATTTTACCTTCAAGAATAACTTCATAACACCCTACAAAGTTAACTGAAACAGAAACATAATAATCACTAATTGTTCCAAAATAGGAAGAAGAAAAATGACTAGGTTGTCATGGTAACTGGAGCAAATTAGGACTAGATCAGTACGAAGATGGAGCTGTTCAAGGTTGTACGAAACCTTTAAGAAACACAGATGGCATGTCTCTTTTGAGGCAATGGTAGGGAACAAAACACTTTCCAGAAGGAGCAGATTTCATGAATACAGTACAGTGCATACGTAATTACCAAAATGCCTGTGTTGCAAGGATTCCTCTTATAAAGTTTTTCAATAAAATGCTAGGTATGTTAATAGAGTGTTTCACATTAATATTGTAGATGCCCCTGGGGATGTTAGTTGACAGTTTAGTTGGCACTAATGGAGTTGTCTTCTACATCTTGATAGTTCCTTTTTCCATTCTTGATTCTAGGGATGAAGACATGGAGCAGTGTATCCACAATATAGAATTAACAAATTGATTAAGATCAGCTTGGTGAATTGGATATTTATTATATATAATTTGGCTCCAAGACTTTGTTCAGATCTCACTCTCTCAATGAGACTTACTCTGATTATAGTATTTATTAGTACAACCTGCAACCCCTCCCTGGTACTCTTGAGCCCCCATTATTTCTTCATTTTTCCATTAGCACTCAATGTCTTCTTACTATATCATACAGTTTATTCCTTATTATGTTTATTGTTTCTCTCCCCACTAGAATATCAGTCCAAGAGGGCAGAGATGTTTCTTTTGTTCAGTGATGTACTGCTTTTAGCTGCCATGGTGCTTAACACATAGGATGCGTCTAATAATATTTGTTGAATAAGGGAATGAATACATTGACGGTTCTTTTTACAACAACCACTGTCGTTATATTAAAAACATTGAATGATTATGAGTCCTGTCAAAAATTACATAAAGTTCTTATATATTACTAGACATAATTTTATTGGATTCATGTAATGGTCTTATTGGAAAAACATCATACTTCAATGTATAAAAATGAAAGCTTTTGTCCTATAATTGCCCCTCAAATATACTATGATAGTCTCCCCCTACTCCACTTTCCCTATAGTATCTTCTTGACTAGATTCCATAATTTTTACAGCATCTTTTGGTTATTAGAACAATTTCATTCCAGTCTTTGAAACTCAGTCCTCACTATCTTAAAACTCCCAAGTCAAGCCTGATTCAATACTCCTCTCCTTCCCTCAGCACGGGATTAACCTGTCTCCAACACTTGGCCTTGAGAGCAGAAGAGTCTCACTCTGAATATCTGCCCCCACCCTTTAAGCACCGGTCACTGGGAATTTGGGCAGGATTCAGGAAGAAGGAAAAAGCTTAGGGCTCCATATTTATTTGCCTAACCAAGGCTGCAGGACTTTGGGTATTTCTGTTTTAGTAGCTGACATGGACTGGCCATTGGATACCCTCCATGGGGCAGGCATCCAGATCCTAGCTCTCACTTGGCACACGTGGGTTCTTCAGAGGGGCCTGCAGTGGCTCTTACTGTGAAGCTCCTTGATATGGGATGTCTGTCTCCTGTTTATCTCTTGTATCACCACACCCACTTCAACTTTGCCTAGAGAATCCACTTTTTTATCTGCTGGCGTCTACTTGCCCACTGGACAGATTCTCAGATAGGTTATCAGCAAGATAAGCCCAAACAACTAGTTTCTGCAGTACATTTTTTTTTCTTTTAATTGAAAATGTCATGCTTTGGATAGAGTATGTCCTAATAAGTCCATCCTAGAGAGAAACCTAGTAGGACCAGCCAGCTCACAATTAGCCATTGTAATGATGCTGTGGCCTGAAAGTGAAAAGTCTGAATAATTTTTATAATTTATGAGAAACAAATAATACTTGTGACAAATTACATTTCTATTTATGTTTGATGATCTTTTTCCTCTGCACATATTAGTTTGATGACAGAGAGATCAGGTATAAGCCCAACTTTGAAAAACAATCCTAGGATTAACAGATATGTAGATAATTGAGACCTCATAAATGATCCTGCCCATTTTTTTACCAGCTGGGAAACTGGTTGACTAGAGTTGCAAATTGTAGTCAATTCTTACTCACACTTCTGTCTGTAAGCTTTTTCTCTAATCTTCAGTGAACACTCCTCCTGATGCTCCTCCCTGAAATAATCTATATGTTCTTAAATTTTATCTGTACTTTTATTTTAAGATAAGAAATCAATTTTAAAACTTAAAGCATTGGAATT